>NC_068283.1:42280039-42385039 GCF_025860055.1 Xyrauchen texanus | reverse complement strand
ACATTTCCATTGACAGAAAGTAGCATATGTGCAGCGATGGTGGAGGAAGGGTCCCTATGGAGTTATTTTCTGTATGTACCAAAATTCTGCATGCGCAAAATTGTATTTGGAGCATATAAATGTCCTGTGTGCGCATATGAAGGTAAAATAGTGCCTTAATGATTTGCATGCACAGGGTGAGATTTGTGAAAGCATAAATCAAATTGCAGCCATTGGAAAAAAATTATTAGCAATACTTTAGTACTTTTCATAAGTGTAATTTGTGTGTTGCGAAAGTAAATGTGGTCTGTATTTTTGCCAACATGGCAACAAACATTGCACACCTGCAGTCAGCTATATGCAAGCAAAGAAAGGGTGTAACAACAAAACGCATTGACTGCGTAGAATCAGTCTGTATGTGTAAAATAATCTACAATAAACATGTAAATGACTTGTGTAATCCGATATACACTGTTCCATCTTCCCTTTTGTTGCGCTCACACCTTTGGCATGAATTTCTTACTGAAAAAAAAACAGTGCCAAATGTGTAAGCGTGAAAAAATAAAAACATTTACTAAGTGTTAATATGAAATTTTTCTACGGGGCCGAGACCTGGGCAACTTTTTGAAATATCGAGAGTAAGTTTATAACATATGTGTTATATTACCCTGGATTACCCATTAGTTTAAAAAAAACGAACTACAACAGCTATGAGGGGTTTTCATTACAGCTGCTGAGAGAGTGACAGTATATTTGGCATCTTCTCCCATCTGACTCACTCTCTATTTTGTCCCTCTTCTGGAAAGTCATTTAGACATAATAGGGAGCAAATGCATAAATGAAACTAATGCTGTGATCTCCCATTCACCGCTGTTGAAGTTTACCCTGCAAACGTTTACGTCTGCATTTCAAAACCCTGAGTGTGAAAAAGGGCTATCTGAGTTTTTTACTGATACTGGTATCGGGTCCGATACCACGCTCATGTACTGGTACTCGTACTTGTAAAATACTCTGATACCAGAAACCGATACCATCTGATGTACAAATGTCATTACGTAAATTAAATCATGTTGTGTCCTAGTGTGAATATTTAAATGCAAAAGCTGCGACTTAATGAGATAAATACATTGTACAGTTTGCATGTAATTCAAATGTGAGCGCTTGTGTGGAGACAGTGTTGTTCTGATGCCGGCTGCTCACACCTTTGTCATGAGCATTGCATGCTCTGTTTGTAGCAGATGATAGTTTTTGTTTATTGTAAATAAATGGCTTTACTGAGAAAAGAATATACCAAATCCTGCTTTCTCCTTCCGACAGATCCAGTGACTTATTACACAGTAGTCATTTCATTATACTTAAGCAGTATCTAACATCTGTGGTGTTCTGTTATGCAGCACTTTATTTAACAAAATATAACTCCAATGTGTTATTTTAAATTGTGCTGTGAGGTTCTGTATGTAAACGCTTCATTTTATAAAAAATAATACAGTATTATGTTGAAAATGTATTGTTATAATTTCATTTGGTTCAAGTTTTAATTAATTAATGTATTTATTTAAACACCATTTTGATGATACGATTGAATTAAACTGTTTATAAGGTTTCTGACTCGCTATCTGTGAGTAACCAAAATGCAGATTGGTACTCAGACTCGTTCTCAATAAAATGCTAACAGGACATCCCTTCTACTTCTTTCCTAGCATTTGTCCCACATGGGTGCAGAGTCCGCTTCACATATACTGTATATCTGATTTGGCACAGTTTACACAGCATGTCCTTCCTGACGCAATTCCCAGTGACTGAGGGGACACTCACTCACACGGGGCAATTTAGAGTCTCCAATTCACTTAACCTGCATGTTTTGGACTTTGGGGGAAACCAGAGCACCCAAAGGAAACCCTCGCAAACACGGGGAGAACATGCAAACTCCACACAGACCTTCTTGCTGTGCTACCCACTGAGCCATTGGTTCATCATCAATTATTCTTGATTTAAATTGTTGAGAAAAACAAAAACCATTTGTACACAGAAATTGGGAAAACATTCTTGTTCTACTCGAACTCTATTAGCAGAAGAGTCCAGTGTAGTGATGTTGCAGTGTCAGTACTGGCAACGGGTTATTAACCGTATAAAATAGATTCTGCGTACTGAAAAGTGTCCTGTACAAATCGTGATGGTGACAGGTTGGGTAAAATAATTACTCAATGGAGTTCTTTGCAAAACTAGAACATTATTCTTATTGAAACGACTGTGATTATACCCCGAAATTACTCTGAACATGCAAAAAGGTACAATTCAATTCAGACCAAATTGATGCAATCAGTCATTGATTCTTCAACCAAGATGAAGCCAAGGAAACAGGTTGTAGAGCTAAATGATCAGAATGAAAAAGAATCATACCACTGTCCCGCTGTAAAAGGTACTTACTGGGACAAATGCTTGAATTGGTGTGGTTGCGACTGTAACCTTGGTTCCCTGAAAAGAGGGAACGAGACACTTTATCAGTAGGTGATGCTATGGCAAACTCCTCCCAGGAGTGACGTTCTCTGATGCCCTTTAAAATCATGGCAATTAATTGGCAGATGGCACTTAACACTCCATCCCGGATGTGCACGTCATTGCGAGCATATAAACCGAAGCACAGCGCAAACGTACACAGTGTCTCTTCCCTCCTTTCTGGGAACCAAGGTTACAGTCATTACCAGATCGTTCCCTTACAAGTTGGTCATTTTGATCAGTGCCGCCACTCCCTATACGCATACTACACAGTCAGCGCAGGGCACCAACTCCCTAGGGGGGCACCATCTTACCCTAGGGGAGCACCAGAAAGTCCACCGGCTGCCCTTAATCGCACATTATACGTTATTGAAGGACCCGAAAGCAGTTGCGGAACACAGACGATCACTTCACGCTCATATCACTCATAACTGATGTTATGAAAATTGTATACCAGCGAAAACAGTAAAATGTAACATTGTTGGCTAAACTTAAGTAGTTTTTAACTGTCTAGTGAGACGCAGGCTTCAAAATACTGTTATGCGAATGTTTTTGGACCAGTGCCATTTCTCAGCGTGATGCCGAAAGTAGTAACCAAGTGATTGACAGAATGTACTGTCGCTCTTCACGTCCAGTTAGGACAAAAACTCTGATTAACATAGAAAGTATACCTTTAATCACATGTAGTTTATGGTGAGGTTATGACACTGTGTAACTGTGGCTGCCTTTGCCTATTTCTCTCTGTTTAAATGAGAACTCTGTTTCAAATAAATAAGGCTGGACATAGAAATGCATCTATTCTTGGACTAAAAACTCTTCTGACATGTTAAGTAAGTTTGGTTCTCTGGTTTGTGTGCAGATATGTTCTGTTCTGTTTTAAGTATCACTGTACTGGACCTGTTTTAAGATAAACTAAATTACATTTTGGTTTGAACGCCCTATCTCACGACAGATACTGCTCTCGTGCAGTCTCATGAACGTGCCGAGGAGAGCAACTGTCGGTCAACAGTTTCACTAAATAATACATTAGATTTCCGTTTGTTTCTCACAATCATGAGTCTAATTAAACAATTTATTTGACTTCTGAATTATAGGGTACAGCAGGACTAAACGCATCCCTTAAGGAAATTATTTATTTTTATTGAATATTGATAGAGCAACATAATTGACACAGAAGATTTTTTCGATTAAAATTCTGTTTTTTAAAAACCTTTGGGATAAATGGCCCCTAGGGGGTGTAAAGTGATATCGTGTAGATATAGGGGCAAAAGTTATAGTGCAAAATTTGTGAACTAATACAAATAATTTAGAAACACCAAGATGCATTTTTGGGTAACAAATTAGGATGATGCTTCCTCAAAATATCGACTTCAGAAAAAAGTAAACCATTTCCTGTACATTTCAAACACATTTTTATTACATCTCAAGTATTCTATTAACCAACTAATCTCCGTTATGATTGGATGTGTCAATGTGAGCCCAATTTGAAAAATGTTCATAACAAATCTATTTGCATCACTTGAAAACAATGTATTTAATAGGGGCATTTAGCCCCTGCAACAGGGGGGCTTTTTACCCCAAATACTATGTTTTCACTTATTGGAAAGTTATTAAACATTTTTTTATTTAATGACCTTAAACAAAGCTTAAATACTTAAATAAGTATTTTGTCTCAAAAGAAATGTGTAACATATAACGTGCGAGTAAGTGCAGCCGGTGGACTTTCTGGTGCCCTCCTAGGGTACAAAATACATTTTGGCAAAGGCAATTGTGCAATGTGAAGCTGAGTATTGTAATTACCTCTCTGTATATGGTGTTACTGTCAGGCAACATAACAAAATTTGCCTTGCTGTTTTAAAATAAAACACCAGATTCATGAGTCCTTTCGTCTTTGTGTTGAAGCTTAATTTTGTTGTGCTGTGGCTTAATGGCTTAATTTACTTGTTGTGTCTTAATTTCATTGGGTTGTGGCTTCATTTATTCGGAGTGCCTATTTGTACCCCGGTGTAAATAGCATCTGCCACACAGTGCACCCCAATTCTCTGGTGGGACCACACAAATATTCAACAGACTAAACAATAAATGTTGCGGCAGTCGTGTGGGCTGTAAAAGACGTGTGAATGTGTACTGTTGTCCAAGCGATCGTGGTTCTATTCCGCATTTTCACATCCGATTTCCTGTTTCCACTTTTAATATTTCCTTTGATACCAAAATAAGTAATGAGTAAAAATATTGATGAGGGGTTTGATGAGGGGTTTGATCTGGAGGGGGGTCCAGAGGCGAACTGGCCATCAAGAGAACCAGGACTTTTTCCAGTTGGCCGGCCGCAAAACAGAGGCATAATGATTAAAGATATTTTATCATGAAATCAGAGACCCTCCCCTCCAAATTCGAACACAAGTTGTCCCAGGAGATGCATTTGAGTGATCAGGTTTAAACAGCAATGTGTCTCGTCTGACCACTTGTGATCAGATCACCTGAGATACATCTTAACACCAGGTGTAAACAAGGTTTTAATGAGTATTGTATTATGCTTTGTTCAAGTCATTTAGGCTGGAACATGTTACAATGTCCTTACGGTACTAATGCCTATATTTTGAGCAATGTAACATGGGGCATTGGAAAAAAGGTGTAGAGGTAGGATTAGGATTTTAAGAATCATTTAAGATCCTACAGGATAAACAAAAATTCTATAGAATTGAGTTATATCTGTTTGTCAATTATTTACAACAGAATTCTTCAAAGAAAAAGCTTCTACTTGGCACCAAGACTAAAGGAACAACCACATGCCCGCTGTTCAACATTCATTATTTTTTGGAACCCATATAAGCAAACAAGTTGCGTATGGACAAGGTTCTTTATTGATTTTTCATGTTGTTTATGACAGTTGGCACAGATTTTAGTTTTAAAATCCTTATCTTGCAGTTAAAGGAACCATCAGTTAAAAGGGAAAATGTAATCAATAAAGTGAAGAAAAAAAGATATATAAGTGACCATAACAATACAACACAAGGTTACATTCCAAAGCAAATGGAAAGCGTCTGATTAAGATCGTTTCACTGCACACAGTTTATGTGGAGACGGGTTGAGGGTAAATCCCACAGATGGTGTGAGGTCCAGATCATCTTCAGACACTCCAGGTGGAGGAGTGAAGCGGAAAGCCTGAAGGAGGGAGGTGAAGAACAGGAAGAGTTCCATCCTGGCCAAACCCTCTCCAAGACACACCCTGCGCCCTGAGGGAGGTGAAAATGAAAAATGAACAAAAGTTTTCTCTGTAGGAATAAAAGAACTAGTAAATTCAAAGTGCACTGTACCCGCAGAGAAGGGCATAAAGGCATCCTTTTTTACAAACTGGCCCTGCTTATTTAGGAAGTGTCCTGGGTTGAAGGTATGTGGTGTTTCCCACTCATTTTCATCTTTTAATACAGTTACCAGAAGTGGGAAAACGCTAGTACCCTGCAAAACAGATCAGAACACAATAAGTACTCTGCTAAATTGTAATTGACACATGGGGTGAACACAGTATGAGAGGGCTGTTCCTACTATGCAGTACATTTTCATGTCCTCACTAGATGGATGGATGGATGGATGGATGGATGGATGGATGGATATAGTGCATCCGGAAAGTATTCACAGTTCTTCACTTTTTCCACATTTGTTTTATGTTACAGCCTTATTCCAAATGGATTAAATTAATTATTTTCCTCAAAATTCTACAAACAATACCCCATAATGACAATGTGAAAGAAGTTTGTTTGAAATCTCTGCAAATTTATTAAAAATAATAAACGAAAAAAAATCACATGTACAGAAGTATTCACAGCCTTTGCTCAATACTTTGTTGAAGCACCTTTGGCACCAATTACAGCCTCAAGTCTTTTTGTGTATGATGCTACAAGCTTGGCACACCTATTTTTGGGCAGTTTCTTTCATTCTTCTTTACTGGACCTCTCAAGCTCCATCAGGTTGGATGGGGAACGTCGGTGCACAGCCATTTTCAGATCTCTCCAGAGATGTTCAATCAGGTTGACGTCTTTGCTCTGGCTGGGCCACTCAAGGACATTCACAGAGTTGTCCCGAAGCCACTCCTTTGTTATCTTGACTGTGTGCTTAGGGTCGTTGTCCTGTTGAAAGATGAACCTTCGCCCCAGTCTGAGGTTCAGAGCGCTCTGGAGCAGGTTTTCATCAAGGGTGTCTGTACATTGCTGCATTCATCTTTCCCTCGATCCTGACTAGTCTCCCAGTTCCTGCTGCTGAAAAACATCCCCACAGCCTGATGCTGCCACCACCATGCTTCACTGTAGGGATGGTATTGGCCAGGTGATGAGTGGTGCCTGGTTTCGGACTGTCTTTATGAAACATGAATGTATTTTTTGGAATGTTCCAGAGGTTCTCCCCAAATCAACTGATAGACCTTCATTGTAAGTAAGTAAGTGGGGGGTCCAAACTATAATTGAGTCCAAACTCTCCCGAAATCATCAGGGGCTTACTTACTCCCCATTAGTGTCTATCATGTGCTCTCTGGAACATTGCAAAGAAGACATTCATGATCCAAAAGACATCCATGATTCACAAAGACAATCCAAGGCCTCCTCGAAAAGGGAGCTCCCTTCCCTCGGTAGACTGGTAATCGTTACCTCCGGAGACTCTGGATCTCAAGTGCAATAAAAGTCCCCCGGAAAGGGAGTTCCAAAGTTGATGACACGGTAAGGTCCAGAGGTCCAGAGTCCGCTTGTCTTATGTCTATGTGGAGGATATCATTTCAAATAAGCTTTTCCTCATAAATGTCCTTCTTTGCAGAGATTAATCTGATAAGTGATGTCGTAACATGTTTCCATACGTTAACCCTGGGTTTTAGGTACAGTGAAAGTAGGTCAGCCTTTATGTGGCACAGCTAACCTGCTCTATAGAGGGTTTTGTTCTGGGTAATGATCACTTTCTTACCATTTCACATGCGATTGGCTGTTCAACTAATCTTGAACTTGGGATCAAAGTCTGAGTTGACAGAGAAAGTTTATGAGCAGCACTTTGTGGTATAGGTCCCAGGTTGCTTGTTTTTCTTAAAAGATCTGGCAATAACGCAACTCGTATATCATCCTTAGCACAGATTACTGTCATTTAAAACAAAATTTGAGAATGTTTTGAGAATTCGACACCACTTGTGGAAATTCTATTTTTTACTCTTTTATAATTTAATACAAATATAATTTCAATATGTCACACATTGTTTTTAGAAAATTATAACAAAATGACAGTTATGATACGAAATACTAAGATTCTGCACTATTTCTTGATACTTCAACGAGAAGAATGACCCAAGAACAGTTTATACGCTAACATCTATTTGTATTTTAGCCTGACCTTCTTGATGAGGTATCCATTGAGGTGAACGTCACAGGTGGTCTTACGGGGCACACCTGTGGGGACTATGTTGGCCAGTCTCTGGGTTTCATGGATCACAGCGTCTGTGTATGGTAATTTCTTCCTGTCCTCCACCACTGGCTGATGTTCACCGATCACTCTGTCAATCTCCTCTTGGACCTTGTCTTTTGCAAAAGCAAGACCATACGGCATAATTACATTTTCTATTCTGATTGGCTGACACACATTCAAAGGTGTTGATAAACTTCCTTTAACTGCACAGCTATGAAGTAGTTCCAGGTTTGTAGACCTCATTACAGTTGCATTCCACCTCGCTTTCTTGTTTACAAATTATTATATAGTAAATGTTCAAAAGATTGAAACGGTGGTGTAAGGATTAAGGAACCAGTTCTACTCACACGAGTGTAGACGACAACTTGAAAAATGTCTTAAGATAAACATATTTACATGTGGTAACCATGGTAATAGCGGAATACTTTACTACGGATCATTGAATTATTGAAAATGTAACAATTCTTTGTTCTGTGTTCACAATATAGCATGTCCTTGAATGCCGTAGAAACCCCTTCAGCTAGAAGATAGTCCTTGACATGTACAAAGGTTAATAGCTGGAGCTTATCAAGTGTAGCATTAAGATACGCCATCATATACACTTTCCACTTCTTGAAATATCTATGTTAATGTTTCACACATGCTTCCACAGAGCTCCACACAGCTCGTCCATCCATCTCTTAAAGTTGATCACATATATATCCACATCAGCAATTAAGGTAGTTATCTAGGTAAGAATGTATTCCCGGAAATAAGTTAAAATGCTCCATAAAGTTTTAAATGCTTCATAGAGTAGGGTACAACAGGGCTAAAGACCCCTCCCAAAACGCTAAATAGCATCAAAAACTACCACAGGTGTTTAGGAAACTGTCCTGTGGTAGTTTTTGATGCTATTTAGTTTTAATCTTGCTGTCTCAAAATGATTTGCATTAGTTGACAAATTGTGCCCTATAACTATTGCCTATATCTACACAATATCACTTGAAATCCAAGTGTGGGGTAAAAGGCTCCCTCACCACAATTTATTTGTAAAACTGACTTTTAATCAAAACAACCTTCCGTTCTTATTTAATTTCACACAAATGATGTTGCGCTATCAATATTCAATACAAATAAATCAATTTATTTGACCTTGATACATCTTGACCAGAAAAAAAAAGCAAAAAGTGCCTTTAGCCCCATTGTACCCCATTCATCTATTCGGAATAGTCCTGCTTCGGTAAAACAAAGAAATTGAAACATGCTCCGTCTTTTTTTCGTCTTATATTATTATCATTATTATTTAACTTAATAATGGTGTCACATCATAAACATTTCTGATAGGCTTACAGGACTCACCTGTTTGTAGGCTTTATTGATTTATCTTCATTTATTGAAGTTCAATAAACAATTATGTTTGAATTTGCATTTATTATTCACTGTAAAATGTGTCAACTTGACATTTCACATTTTGCAGGACACCTCCTGCCTCCAGAATAATGTAGTTAGCTTATACAAGCACAGACAAGAGAAAATTCTGTTTCATGCAGATATTAATATCAGAAATACCAGGAGAAGCCACAGTTAACAACACATTCCACAGTTAATGTGACCTACAAATTCAGCTTCATTTGGTAAGAAAAAAAAGTTAAATTAGATCATAATTGTATAATAATAATAATAGGCTATTATTATGAAAAGGCATACACAAGGTACATATTAATAGAAACTATAAATGTAAGAGTAGCGTTTAAAAAATGGGTGTTTCGTTTAGTTTTGACGCACTTCTGGTATAAGCCCCGCCCATAACCGGTTCTATCTGAATACAGATCATTTTGTCATATGAACAAATACAGATACAGATAATGGCTTCACTGCACAACAGGTATTTCACATGATATTATTCTGTTACTATATCATGATTTTGTCAAAGCTGGAATGCTGTATGTGTTCTCTAATTTTCAGTAATTCAATGGTCCATTGTCAATTTTCCCAACACATTCTTGTTCTACTAGACCTCTAATACTAATGCGTTTCTCTGACATTCATTCACATCGGATGTTTTTGTGTTAACATTGACATTTGCATGCACACCTTGTATTTGAGGGTATTTGGCCATCAGCAGAAGACTCCAGCGTAGTGTTGTAGTTGTAGTGTCAGTCCCGGCAGCAAACAGGTTGTTAACTGTATAAAATAGATTCTGCATGTGGAACAGAGTCGCTTTTTTGCCAGAGTCCTGCACAAATTGTGATGGTGACATGCAGAATAAGTGTCAGATTGCATAAAACATTTTCTCTACAGAGTACATAGCAACACTAGAACATGAAACAATGTACAATTAAATCAAATAGACCAAATTAAAGAAATCAGTGAATTAAAGGAATGTTCCAGTTTAAATATATTTATCTCTATCGGCAGCATCTGTGGTATTCTGTCCATCACCACAGCATGATGCAGATACTATTTATTCTAAAGCACTTGCATGAAATGTAAGTGCAGCGTAGTTCTAGCGGGAAGACTAGCAGCTGTACATCATCGCACCATTAGCTGGGTAACTCCTGGTCAATCAAGCCATTGCTTTATAAGTCTGCTCACAATCTATCACATTGCTGTTTCAGTGTGCTAACATGGCAACCTCCACCACCCCACCACCACCTGTTGAGTCCCGTCCTGCACTGGGGTAGGCTCCTCGCCCCTGCCTCCTATCTCCTGCAGGATATGACGGTTCCGAGTACAACTTATTCGGACCGCCAGAAGGGGGTCTACGCCAAAGAGAGACATTAATATTCTGTTTTATATTCATCAAATAAATGTCATCCTAAACCTCACTCAAGTCTGTGAGTCTTCCGGATAGAATTGTTATGTTATAAAAGTGTATATATATATATATAAATGTGTCTAAATCATCCTTTTGGGGTAGGACTAATTACCAACATGTCTCCTGTGGGTTGAGATGACTTAGTTGAAAATGAAAAGGGCTGTCAGGACTGTCGATTTAATCTGGAATATTCCTTTAAATCTGGATTACTTTTAGGCCATGAGTAAACTTAAAAGATTCAGAAGTGATAACTACTGTATTTAAATGTTTTATAAAGATGATTTCAACTAAATGTGGTTGTCACAACTGTATTTGGCTGCAATGTTTACACGCACTACAGTACCTTTTCAATTTGCTGTTGAATAAGAAACGAATCAGCAAACCCTCTGGGATCTTGAGGGTTCAAAGTCTTTAGCAAGCCTTTTATGAGTTTCTCACTTTCTTTATAGTTATCCCTGAGGTTGTTCACTATTTGTTTTTGGTTCTTCACAAATGGACGAAGCCAAGGAAACATGTTGTAGAGCTACAAATAAGCAGAATGAAAAAGAAATATAATGCACCACTGAATTTACTCACTGGGAAAAATTTTCAAATATAGCATCACCTTCAATAATACTCCAATTGTTTTCAATAATAAATCTGAGATAACTGTAATTATGTCATTCTTGAACATCTAGAAACATTTGGTAAATAACTAGCAGTGTGCATGAATAATTTGTAGATGTACAGGATGTGTACCTGGATTGAGGCTGAGCCAACCATTTTCATGTTTTCGTATGCTCGTTGGACCATTTCATGTAACTGAGGGTCGCTGTACTCAAATCTGCTACCGTAGACTATCGATGAGATTATGTTTGAAATAGCCAGGCTCACAGGCAGACTGGTATCGAATGGTTTTCCTGCAGAGGGGTGAGAACATGTTAATACTGAATTCAATTCGGATTAAGTCACAATTCTTGTCCTTGTGGTTTGCAATCCTACCTTCAAACTTCTCAAATTCCTCTCTTAAATACATTGATTCTTCAATGATTTTATCTTCACTTCCTCTCTTCCCCATCCCAAAGTCTCGCAGTTTTGAAAGAGCAAAGCGTCTCATTTGACTCCAGTTTTCACCATTGGAAAATACAATCCCTACAAAGGAATCATTTAATCAAAAGTCAAAGTGGATTTCTGACTGGAATCCCAGAAGATTGAAAAACATAATTTGGGAATTTTGAATTATGTAATCTTTCATTTGAACATGCTTCCCACCTGGTGCTGAAAAATTCACTGTGGAAAAGGTACACTAACTCTATTGTGATTGGTCATGGTCAATTTATTTATATAGCACATTTATGAACATTTAGTGTATACCAAAGTGCTGTACATATGCAAATAAAACAATACCAGGGCACAGAGGAATAAAAGACTCATTTGAAAAATAACACAAAACAAGAAATTACCCATATAGTCTACAATAAATATTCATGTAAACGCCAAGGAATACAGATATGTCTTCAGGCATGATTTAAAAACAGGAATGGAAGGGGCAGACCTAACGTTCAGAGGTATACTGTTCAATAGTCTCGGGCCAACAACAGAAAAAGCACGATCCCCTTTAAACATTTGGCGAGAGCGAGGTATTTGCAGGAGAAATTTGTCAGAAGATCTGAGGCTTCTAGGGGTTTGTTGATAGCTCAGAAGTTCTGACAGATAAGAAGGGGCCACACCATTTAAGGCTTTATAAACAAATAACAAGATCTTAAAATGGATCCTATAATGCACCAGTAACCAGTGGAGAGATGCTAAAACCGGTGAAATGTGTTCCCTCTTCTTAGCATCAGTAAGCAACCAAGCAGCTGCGTTTTGGACCAACTGCAGGCGATACAGAGATAAGTGATTTAGCCCCATATACAGTGCATTTCAATAGTCAAGTCTAGATGAGATGAAGGCATGGATAACTGTCTCCAGATCCTTAAATGAGAGCAGAGGTTTTAATTTGGCTATTTGCCTTAATTGAAAAAAGCTACTCCTCACCACAGCATTTATCTGTTTTCCAAAATGTAGCTTGGGGTCAAAAATCACACCTATGTTTTTGCAAAAGGATGAATATTTGAAGACAGTGTGTCCAGGTTCCTAGTGATATCAGAGACAGCACCAGGGAGACCAAACACAACAACCTCAGTTTTGCTCTCATTTACTTGCAGTCCAGCATTTAATGTCCTCAAAGCATTTTAGAAGCACAGATCAAAAGTAATCAGAACTAAGAGGAATATATAGCTGAGTATCATCGGCATAGCCATGATATGAAATATTATATTTCTTCATGATAGATCCCAAAGGGAGTTTTTAAGTATTAAGTATTTAAACAGAGAAAATAGAATGGGTCCCAAGAGGGACCCCTGGGGTACATTCATGGTACATTCATGGTTTAGATTGTAAAACCACAGTACAGTGCCTATAACACTTTCTAGAAAATGTTGAGAAAATCAGAAATCATGCCAAAAAGTCGTGTGACACTTAAGTGGTATGCATTTGTTCAAAATGTAAAATTTGTAGAATATATGGTACTTATTTTTGAAAAAACAATATAGCCTCATATAAAACACCCTTTTTTATATTTGAAAAACAAAACAAAATCTTGTTTGTTTGTTAAGCCTGTGGCTCATGACAGCTACCCTTTTCTCTCAAATGGCCTTTGTATTTGCAAATCACTTTCTGTTTATTTGAGAGTCGAGATTATCTTTGTGAAGCTGATTGTGTATGTTTGCCAAATACTCCATTTGTTTGTTAATTCTGGCACAAAATTAGCTTGATACACACGGACAGCATGAGCACGGTGAGTACACGATCAAGTGCTGCCAATCATTCTGACAGATTAAAGATTACCTAGTGCACCAGTTTACATTACAATCATCTTTACACACTATATACAGTACAGCTGTGGCCAAAAGTATTGGCAGTAACATAAATTTTGTGTTTTGCAAAATTTGCTGCCTCAGTATTAGTAGATTATTGTTTCACATTTTTCTATGGTATATTGGAAAACAATGATAAGCATTTCATGAGTTTTAAAGGCTTTTATTAGCAAAAACACTCAACAGAGTCAATATTTACAGTGTAGATATGTACAGGTGCTGCAGATATGATTAGTGAAATTATGTTAGCTGGTCATTTTGTGCCAGGGCCAAAAAACAGTGAAATTTGGGTTTTTGTGGCCATTGAAGCTTTTTGCAATTATTTAAAATGCATCTGATCACTCTGCACAATAATCTAGAAACAATATGGATCAACACCACAACAACTGAAGCAGAAAACTTTGCGAAACAAAATTTATGTCACTGCCAATACTTTGGCCATGGCTGCACACCACTTGCATTCACCTGGAAATGCAACCTTTAACAGATGCTGTTTTTGCTGCATTATGTATGTGATTGATATTGATATTTTTAACTGTAGTCATTTAAAAAAAAATTTATATGTTATATGGGTTACTGTGGCAGGGCGGAGGGCAGGGTCGGGTCGTGATCCTACACACCCGGTCCTGTATTAGGCTAATTATGCCTCCAAGAGGGATAAAGGTCGACTGCAGGGGATCGTGCGGGAGAGAGATCGTTTACGGACATGTCCGTCATGTGGGTGTTTATGAAGTTATCAACAAAATTAGTTAACATGAACAATTTTACTGCAATTATTAATCTTGGTTAATGTTCATTTCTACATATACAAAAACATTTAAAACTAAATGTTGTATATCTTTAATTTTAACATTAGATAATGCATTATATATATAAAAAAATAAAACACGAACTATCAATTAACAAATTGTACTTTATTTATAACTTTATAAACTATAATCACTGGCTTCCGGTAACGGCGATCACGAGAGAGTCGAGTTCCGGCATATGACGTAGGCGTAGCGTAAGCTCTGGTGAGAAGTGACGAACGCTGAAGCGCAGAGGATAGACTAAGCCAGTGAATGCATGGACGGCCGTTACCGGAAGCTAGTGATTAAAGTTTATAAAGTTATAAATATGGATATTTGTCTTACAAAAACATATCACTTCTCTTCAGAAGGCCTTTATAAACAACCGTATGGATTACTTTTTTGATGGATTGATGCACTTTTTTGGGCTTTAATATCTAAGGTAGCCAGTGATTATCATCCAGGTGGATGCTGCACACTGGTGGTGGTTGAGGAGATTCCCCCTATACTATGTAAATCGCTTTGAGTTTGAGAAAAGCGCTATATAAATGTAAGTTGTTGTTGTTGTTGTAAGGTACCATTCACTCCCATTATAAAGCTTGGAAGAGATAGGATATTTTTAAATATAACTCGTTTATGCGCTTGGCGGAAAGAAGAAAACCATATACACCTAGGATGGCTTTAGGGTGAGTAAATTATGGAATCATTTTCATTTTTGGGTGAACTAACCCTTTAAGAAACAAACTCTTGAGTAAATGGATACAGTGTAAAAACAGTAACCAAAAATACAATAATTATTTTAAAGGGTTGTGGCAGAATTCTAAGCTACAGCCCTGAAAAGGATTAACATGTATTTTAAATTCATAATTATTTAAAATCACTTTGTAGATATGATTTCATTTTGACAAAATATAATTTTCTATTGATGAGTGACAAAAAACAAGCCAAAGTAAGTTCACTGATATTCAATGCTGTAAAACAAATATGAAAAAGTCCAAGAGGGTAAACACTTTTTAAAGGAACTGAACTTTGATACATGGTACTGAATGATTACCATATTAATATAAGATGGCATTTACATGGTATTTCAAGGTGCTTCGATGAATACAATACTGTTGCAATGCCATGGTTCATGTATTATATATATATATATATTGGAAGACATTAATGCCAAAGACTGAATTCTTACCAAATCCCTTGTTGAAATCATGGAATATGGGGGTGATATCTCTGTCTCCAAATTCCTCTGAAAGGTTCACAAGTGCCTGCTTGACCGTCTTGTATCCCGCCAGCACTATGACTTTTTTGGGGCCGAAATGTACAGTGAAAACTGATCCATATTGTTTTGACAGCTGTAATGCAGAACAGTTCAGGAAAAGCCATGAACAGCTATTTTAAATGTGTACTCTGCAAAATGACACTTGTAAGAATTATCTCAAATGTGCACAAGTTTTAATTTAAAAGGATTTCTACTCAATACTCTTGTTAAATTGAGATTATAGCATCTCAGCATCATGATCAAATATCTGTTTAAGTTATCATGAAAACTTCCATTCACTATGTTCTGTCTTGGAACACCTTCAGCTGTGGTTGCATTCAACCACAATACTGTTGGTGAGAACATTGTTAAGGCTTGTCTAAACTGGTAACACGTTATGTCAAATAATCATACAATGATACATTTTTGCATGCAAGCTCACCTCGCAGAGGCTCACGTAGACTTTCTTGAGGTCAAGCATGAGTAGGTTCCCAAGCAGTGGCAATGGTTTGGGACCTGGAGGTTCTTGTTCCTCATCCTGAGATCTGGAGCCAGAGAACAGTAGATAAACAACCACAAACAGCAGCAAAGCACCTAGTAAAGCACTTGTGCTGAAACCCTGCAAAAGAATTGCTTCCATAAAAGCCATAATCAGAGATATCTAGCATACATATTTTCAGATAAAACACCAGTAAGGGATTGATTTGGGTCATATTCTTGCTCTTATGTACTTTGTACAGAGAGTCGCAGGAGGGGCTATACATTGAAGCAGGTTTTGCTCAAATGCATGGAAATCTTGGCTCACATCCAAGAAAAACAAAAACACTCCAAACACTCCTACCTCCCCTATCTAGGCAGTCTAACAGGTCAACCAGCCCTAAACTTGTAGTTGGACTTGTTAGGCTGTCCAAACAAGTGGGTCAAGGTTTGGCTGGTCAGTCATTTGGTCTTTGCTCCATAACTGCAGCATTATATGGGCAACAAGAATCTTACTTTATTGAGAGCCATTAAAAAATAGCATACTGGCTAAATTATTATGTTTCACCAGTGACCAATTTTTAAGCAGGCTTTTTAAAAGTGAGAAATTGACTTTCACTCTGTATATTCCTTCTCTGCTGCAGGTTAAAATAAAACATCTAGGTTACGTATGTAACCTCCGTTCCCTGATGGAGGGAACAAGATGTTGTGTCGAAGAAGCGACACAAGGGTTCTCTCTTGAGAGCCGAATATGACTCTGATATATGAAAAAAGGCCAATGAGAAGTTGGCAGACAGTATTTGCATGCTCCGCCCTCGGACATATGGGTATAAAGGCGAGGAAATACGTCGAGTTCATTCAGGATTTTTTTGAGGAGCCGGAAATGGTCCGGCCACTACAGTGGCTCGGCTCAGCGACGTGGCAGTAAGGACACAACGTCTCGTTCCCTCCATCAGGGAACGGAGGTTACATACGTAACCTAGATGTTCCCCGTCTGTCGCTCTCTTGATGTTGTGTCGAAGAAGCAACACTAGGGGTCCAATTTAAATTACCACATGCGCTGAGCCGTGTATGTGTTCTGCTGACACAGGAGCGGGCAGGTATTTTACATGCACAGGCAACCAGCTATGTCAGACTGCACGTACCCTTCCCCAATGCCCCAAAAAAGTCATCAGAATCCTTCTGGTTACCCTAGACAGGGGAACAAGGCGACGCTTGCCAACCTGAGAACGGGCCGTGCCTGGCTGGCCCTCTTTTCTCTCTATGTTTCTCCGCATAGAGCAAGAAATGTCCAGGGCCCTTACACCCATTGAGGGAAGGGGGTCTTACCCAGTTTCCTATTCTTTCAGGGGGAAAAGACCCTGCGGAGAACACACCTGCCCGGAAGGGGAGGTAAGAGTGGCGAATACATCACATGGGTTTTTAGGTGACATGTGGAAAGTGGCGCAGTGATAGATCCAGCCTCAAGGAGGGGGGAGTTGCTACAACACGGCGACCGGAGGGCAGCTGGTACTGCCTAAAGGAGACGCGGGTCCACTTTTGTAAGGGGACCGTACTGCGGATAATACACACAGGGGGAGTCCTTGACCTGTGGAGCACCTAGTTCAGTACAGGGTAAATTAAGTACCCACAGTGGATTGGGTCGGCGAGTTCCTCCGCTGAACTGCGGACCCACAAGGGCTAGGGAGGAATCATCCAGGGATCCGAATATGCGGAATCTCCTGGGGGAGAAAGCGCACAGTTTTACCTCGGCCGAGGGAAAGGGCGCTAGGTGCAAGCGATCCACCTGGCCAGTCCGTCAGCATGTTAGCGAGTTCTACCGGCTCGGACCTGAGAAAACACGGGACGATACTGACTCAACCCTGAGATTATAAAAATCTCACAAGGGTCTTAGGTGTTGCCCAACCTGCTGCTCTACATATGTCTACTAGGGAGGTGCCCCTGGCCTGTGCCCAAGAGGACGCAACACTCCTTGTTGAGCACGCTTGGACCCGCAAAAGGTGGGGGACACGGCCTGGGTGTTATAGGCCAATGAAATGGCATCCACGACCCAGTGGGAAAGCCTCTGTTTGGAGACAGCGTTCCCTTTCCGCTGTCCGCCAAAGCAGAAAAGAGCTGCTCAGAACATCTAGAGCTCTGCATGTGGTCCAAATAGGTATGCAAAGCACGTACCGGACACAGCAACGAAGGGGCTGGGTCTGCCTCCTCCCAGAGCAGCACTTGCAGGTTCACTACCTGGTCTCTAAAGGGCGTGGTAGGAACCTTAGGATCACATATGTGTCTGCCGGACCGAACTCCAGGCAAGTGTCGCTAACAGAGAATGCTTGCAGGTCCCCGACCCTCTTGATGGAGGTGAGCGTGATCAGCAGGGCAGTCATAAGAGAGAGGGCCCTGAGTCCAACTGATTCTAGCAGCTCGAAGGGAGGTCTCTGGAGGCCCGCGAGGACCACCGAGCGACCCCAGGAGGGGAACAGGCTTGGCCGGGAGGGTTATTCAACCTCTGGGTGCCTCTTAGGAACCTGATGATTAAGTTGTGCTTACCCAAAGACTTGCCGTCTACTGCGTCGTGGTGGGCCGTGATGGCAGCGACATACACCTTTAGGGTGGAAGGGGACCGCCTCCCCTCCAGTCTCTCTTGCAGAAATAAGAGCACTGACCTAACTGCGCACCTCTGCGGGTCTTCGGCCCGGGAAGAACACCAATTTGCGAACAAGCGCCATTTCAGGGCATAAAGATGCCTGGTAGAAGGGGCTCTGGCTTTGTTGATCGTGTCTACGACGGTAGGTGGTAGACCAGCTAGATCTTCCATGTCCCAACCAGGGGCCAGACGTGGAGGTTCCAAAGGTTTGGGTGCGGATATCAGAGTGTGCCCTGTCCCTGAGAAAGAAGGTCTTTCCTCAGGGGAATTTGCCAGGGAGGGGCTGTCGCAAGGAGTACGAACCAGGCCCGGGTGGGCCAATAGGGAGCCACTAGTGTGACTTGTTCCTCCACCTGTGCAAGAAGGCTCACTGGGGGAAATGCGTACTTGCGAAGCCACCAAAGGCCAAAGGCCAGCTTTGGTGATTTATTCTGGACTGACCATTGGTTGTATATGAAAAATCTGCTGCCAAGTCATTGGTCAGGTCCAGGAGATTCTTGAGACATGGTCAGCTTTTAATTACAGCGGTGTTTGAATTTTTCTATTTTTTTTTTTTTTCAGATATAATTCATATTAGATTCAGACAGATTATGTGTAGATCCCAGAAATTCATTCTATTCCCCAGGCCTGGTTCCAGATCAAAATCACTGAGGGTGCTCTGTATAAAGTGGAAATTTATCATAATCAGAATCAGAATCAGAATCAGAATCAGAATCAGAATCAGCTTTATTGCCAAGTATGCTTACACATACAAGGAATTTGTCTAGGTGACAGGAGCTTCCAGTCAACAACAATACAAACAATACCAAAAAAACAGCAGCAAGGCATAGGTAATTAAAAACAAAAAAGAACACAAAATAAATAATTATACATATACGTTACATAAACTCACCTTCATACATACCCACATACACACACGTGAATTCAAATCTAATACAATCTGTATATAAAGAACAAAAACAGTATATTATGTACAGAGCAATGTAAGTAATGGCAGAAGTGGATAAGTTGGATAATATAATTTAAATTAAAATTAAACTGTGTATTGCACATAATTATTGCTCAATGGGGGTAATTTAACTGTTCATTAGATGGATGGCCTGAGGGAAAAAACTGTTCCTGTGTCTGGCGGTTCTGGTGCTCAGTGCTCTGAAGCGCCGGCCAGAAGGCAACAGTTCAAAAAGGTAGTGGGCAGGGTGAGTGGGGTCCAGAGTGATTTTACCAGCCTTTTCCTCACTCTGGAAGTGTATAGTTCTTGAAGGGAGGGCAGGGGCAACCAATAATCCTCTCAGCAGACCGAACTGTCCTTTGTAGTCTTCTGATGTCTAATTTCGTGGCTGCACCAAACCAGACAGTTACTGAAGTGCAGAGGACAGACTCAATGACCGCTGAGTAGAACTGTTTCAGCAGCACTGGTGGCAGGTTGAATTTCCTCAGTTGGCGAAGGAAGTACAACCTCTGCTGGGCCTTTTTCACAATGGAGTCGATGTGTATCTCCCACTTCAGGTCCTGTGAGATGGTAGTGCCCAGGAACCTGAATGACTCCACTGCTGACACAGTGCTGTTTAGAATGGTGAGGGGGACAATGTTGGGGTGTTCCTCCTAAAGTCCACAATCATCTCCACTGTTTTGGCGTGTTCAGCTCCAGGTTGTTTTGACTGCACCAGACAGCCAGCCGTTCAACCTCCTTTCTATCACGCAGACTCATCATCATCTCGGATGAGGCCGATGACAGTGGTGTCGTCTGCAAACTTCAGGAGCTTGACAGAGTGGTCCTTGGTGGTGCAGTCATTGGTGTACAGGGAGAAGAGTAGTGGGAGAGCACACATCCCTGGGGGCACCAGTGCTGATGGTACAGGTGGTGGAAGTGAATTTTCCCTGCCTCACAAGCTGCTGCCTGTCCGTCAGAAAGCTGGTAATCCACTGACAGGTAGAGGTGGGAACAGGAGTTGGTTTAACTTAGTCCGGAGTATATCTGGTATGATTGTGTTGAAAGCCGAGCTGAAGTCCACAAAAAGGATCCTTGCGTATGTCCCGGTCTGTCCAGATGTTGCAGGATATGATGCAAACCCATGTTGACTGCATCATCCACAGACCTGTTTGCTTCGATAAGCAAATTGAAGGGGGTCCAGAAAGGGTCCAGTGATGTCCTTCAGGTGGGCCAACACCAGTCTCTCAAATGACTTCATGACCACAGATGTCAGGGCGACAGGTCTGTAGTCATTAAGTCCTGTGATTTTTGGTTTCTTAGGGACGGGGATAATGACTGAGCGTTTGAAGCAGCATGGGACTTCACATTGCTCCAGTGATCTATTGAAGATCTGAGTGAAGATGGGGGCCAGTTGGTTAGCACAGGAGCGAAGGCAAGCTGGTGAGATGCCATCTGGTCCTGGAGCCTTCCTTGTCCTTTGCTTCCGAAAGACACGGCACACATCGTCCTCACAGATCTTTAGTGCAGGTAGTGTAGCAGGAGGGGAGGAGGGGGTTGCAGGAGGTGTTAATGGTTGTGTGAAATGAAGGTCCGAGTGCATGTGGGGTGTGAAATCGGGCCTTTCAAATCTGCAGTAAAACACATTCAGGTCGATCAGCCAGTCGTTGGTCCGCCACAGGGTTGGGGGTAGGAGTCCTGTAATTAGTAAGTTGTTTCAGGCCACTCCACACTGATGCTGGGTCGTTAGCTGAAAACTTGTTTTTCAGCTTCTCAGAGTAGCTTCTTTTAGCCACTCTGATTTTCCTAATCACAAATTTTTAAATTATATTAAATAATGTTTAAATGCTACTGTCTGTCACTCACTCGTCATTGTGTAGTGACACTAGGGGTCACCTTTGCTTTATTCAGAAAAGGTAAATGAAAATTGGCGAGTGGAATTTGCATGCTAATCTCCGCCCCGAACATACGGGTATAAAAGAAGATTGCATGCACCACTCATTCAGACTTCTCCTTCGGAGCGAGTGCTTGTGTGCGTTCGTCCCGTCACCTTGCTGTTTGCCTGCTGGAAATTAACCCACGCAAAAAAAAGAAAAAAAAGACTATATTTTCACTTAAAGAGCTTGCACAAACGATTGCCGTCTTTCAAAGATGTCCTTTCGCCTTTGTTCTAGTGGGTGTGGCCGTTATCTCTCCCCATCGGATGACCACGAAATCTGTCTCGAGTGCTTGGGACAGCGAGACAGCTTTTGTGGAGGGGTCATGTTCTCATTGTGAACATTGCGGTCGCGGCTCTCTTTCTTCTTCGTTAAGCAGAGAGCCACCAAGGCTGCTTAAAGACCCCGTCCGTCCTGCATATGAATCTCAGGTGGCTGGGTCGGCGAATGTCGTGGGCAATTTGGATGTGGATATGAGAGTTTTTCCGCCGGCTCAGTTCCCGTGGACCTCCCATAACATGCTTGTTCTGCCCGGTAGAGTTCGTGAGCGAGGCAGGTGGTCCTCCTCAGGGCGGATTCGATGTCTCGTTCGAGACTTGCAACGAGGATGAGTTATCAGTCGCAGCATCGGAGGGCGGGCTTCTGCTTTCGGAAGCAGACGGATATTCTGAGCTCCCGTCCTCGGAGTTCCCTCCACCCTGCCCTGAGCACTCATGGCTGGATTGGTTTCTGGGCTCAGAGCACGATGTCCTCCTTCGGTGTCGGCCCCGGCTCCCCATCATCGGAGCCCACATGCTGGCCTATGAGAAGAAGATCCTCCTGCAGGAAGACGGCACCGCCTGTCCGTCAACCGTCCACCAAGGACCCCAGACGGTCTTCAAAGTGGCCCTGAGACAGGTGACCCAGTCACCGAGCAGGACGCGGGTGTCTCTCATTCCCTTGTTCTCCGTTGAAAGGAAGCCGGCAAAGAGGAAAGTGCGCCAGTTTTCAGGGCCGCTCGCCCGCCCCAGCCACCGTTGCAGGCTCGTGGAGCAGCACGCCTACCCTGGATGATCTGCCCTGCTTCGCCATGAACCACCCACCCCGTGCGTAATGAAATCAACCGTCTCCCTGGTATCATAAGTGCAGAGGCTGGGAACCTGGTTAGCGCTTTCCAGCCCATCACGATGGCTCATCGGGACGATCTGTCTTAGCTGCGCGATCCCGTTCGCCAGACGGCCGCCCAGGTTCAGTGGCATCCTCTCCACCGTGGTGCGAGAATACCTTGGTCCTTCAGGCGGAGTTCATCATAGCCGAGACGCATAAGGGATTTTACAGCCCTTATTTTATCATGCCCAAGAGAAGGGGTGGGTTGCACCGAATTCTGGATCAGCATGCCTTAAAACAAAGCCTTTCACAAGCCTCTGTTCAAGATGTTGACGCAGAAGCGCATCCTGGCATCAGTACGTCATCGGCCTTCGACCTGAAGGATACGAACTTTCACTTATCTATCCTTCCCCCTTCTTCGGTTTGCCCTTGAGGGACGAGTAAACCAGGACAGGGTCCTGCCTTTTGGTCTGTCCCTGTGTCTTTACCAAAGTCACAGAGGCTGCCCTGGTCCCGCTAAGGGAGAAGAGCACACGCATCCTCAATTATCTCTCTGACTGGCTGATCCTAGCTCGCTCGTGTGTTCTATTGTGTGCACACAGGGACCTCGTGCTTCAGCACCTTGACTGACTAGGGTTCAGTTCAAATGGGGAAAGAGCAAGCTCTCCCCACTGTAGAGCATCTCTTTTCTCGGTATGGAGTTAGACTCGGCAACCATGATGGCACGCCTTACGACCGAGTGTGCGCAGTCAGTGCTGGCCTGCTGAAAACCTCCAGGGGTGTCATTGAAATAATTTCAGAGGCTCCGGGGGCACCATGGCACACCGACACCCAGCACGTGACTATCACGCCACGGTGCCGCCATACTTTCAGCCCTTGGTCAGATCTGGGTGCTTTGACCTTTCTCTCAGCACATCCACGAGCTCGGGACGTGAGGCTTTTCAAAGTGGCAACTCCTGCTCCACCCTGCTGAGAGGCCCCCACCCGCAAGTACGTCAGACACGATTGTCCCCTTGGTACTCGGAGCTTGGAGGCATGGCTAACGCTCTCCAGTCCGTCACACTGGCTGCCAAGGACGATCCAACACGGCTATGCGATTCAGTTTGCCAGGCACCCGCCCGGGTTCAGCAGCTTCTGCTTCACTTCGGGAGGGGCGAGAACACCACTGCCCTGCATGCTAAGATAGAGCCTGTCCCTCCAGCCAAGATGATGAAGGGGCTCTATAGCTAGACGGTGGGTTGCGGCCAATTTTGGACCTGTGAGTGCTGAACTGTGGTGGCTTTTGACACCGTTGATCATAATGATCTTTTGTCTCGCCTAGAACAGGTTGTGGTCATAAAGGGTTCAGCCTTAAGTTGGTTTCAATCATACCTAATCAGACCAAACAGGAGTCTTTCAGTCAATATATCTTCCACTGACTCAAAAGAGCAGTTTAGACCCCTTGGTAGCTTGCCTTGTGGATGTTAAAGCATGGATGTCACAGATTGTGGTATTTACTTCTTCTAACACCAAGAGTAATGCCAATTTAAAAATACGTTAAGCCCTACATAAAAAATCTGGGAGTCCTTTTGGACAGTGCACTAAAACTTGATAGACAAGTTAACCAGGTAGTAAAAGCTAGTTTTTTTATTTTAAAGTGCTCATATTGGTTGAAGTCTAGAAATGGTTCAACACCATCATATATCGCTGACCTGTTGACAGATCACCACACAGTGAGAGCTCTCAGGTCTGCCGATCAAAGCCTTTTAGTGGTTCCAAAATCAAAGTTAAATTCTAGGGTGATCAGGCATTCGCCATTGCAGCTCACAAACTTTGGAACAGCCTACCAAGTCAAATTAGAACTGCTCCCACACTACCTATTTTTAAATCTAAACTAAAAACATTTTTATTTGATTTGGCCTACAACTTGTATTTGCTCTGTTTTGGTATTATGTGTGACTTTGTGCTGATTGTATTTTATGGTAAGTTATGTTTTATTGTACAGCACATTGGTCATTGGTAGTTGTTTTTAATAGTTCTCTATAAATAATAAATTGATTGATTGATTGATTGAACCAGGCCATGCACAGACTCCCATTCAAGAAGCTGACACAGAAGCGCATTCTATTGTGCGTCCAGCATCAAGATTGGTTTGCGGCGGAAGACCTGAAGGACGTATACTTACACATCTCAGTTTTACCTTGGCACAGACCCTTTCTGCGGTTTCGCCTTCGAGGGCTGGGGAAATCAGTACAAGGTCCTCCCCTTCGGTCTGTCCCTGTCACCTCCCATCTTTACAGAAGTCGCAGAGGCAGCCCTTGCACTAAGGGAAGTAGGCATCCGCATCCTCAATTATCTTAATGATGGGCTGATTCTAGCTCACTCTCGAGACTTGTTGTGTGCTCAGGCACCTCAGCTGTTAGGGGCTTCGGGTCAACTGGGAAAAGAGCAAGCTCTCAGAGCATCTCTTTTCTCGGGATGGAGTTAGACTCAGTCCTTTGATAACACACCTCACGAACGAGAGCATGCAGCTGGTGCTGAACTGCCTGAAGTTGTTCTCTGCCTGAAGTTATTCAGGCAGAGAACGCTGGTCCCACTGAGGCTCCTGGGGCATATGGCGTCCTCGATAGCGGTCACGCCATTCGGGTTGATGAATATGAGACCGCTCCAGCAATGGCTTCAGACTCAAATCCCAATCTGTCGCCACACGTTCAGCCCTTGGACGGACCTTGCATTTCTGCGGGCAGGGGTCACCTTAGTGCAAGTGTCCAGGAATGTCATTGTTATGAAAAATGCCTCCAAATTAGGCTGGGGTGCCATATGCAATGGGCACACAGTCTCGGGCTCCTGGACAGGGCTGCAATTGCGTTGGCATATCAACTGCCTCAAGTTGCTGCCAGTTTTGCTGACCCGCGGAGGCTTCAGCTGTTGCTCCAGGGCAAGCATTTGTTGGTCCGGACGGATAATACAGCGATGGGAGCGTATATAAACCACCAACATGGCTTATGCTCACGTCGCATACCGCAGCTCACCCGCCATCTCCTCCTCTGGAGTCAGTCCTTTAAAGCCACTCACAATTCCGGAGACCTCAATGACACAGTAGAGACTCCACCCCAAGGTGGTCCAGCTAATTTGGAGTCATTCAGTAATTCAGGTCTCATAACACCTAATCAGTTATTTAAATTATGACTTATGCTTATTCTAAGGCTAAAATAACAATAATCAAGACGTGTTCGCAATAAATAGTAACAGCTTTCGCGGCGGACGTATATAGTCTATGCCAGAGTCGGAGACAGAACAATTTACCCAAGGGGGCATTTTAAATTTTGATGGGGGCACAGATTTGTCACTTTACCCTAAGAAGTAACGCTGCTGAACATTTAGTTTTTCCCCCTAATACCTTTGTTGTCGTCTGAATGGCAGCGAGGGTCACGGCTTTCATAGATATGCACATGCATAAGCTCAACTGAAACATCACCAAACATTCAAAATAAATCAAATCTGTTCAAATGAAAAAAGCATTGACAGTTACAATTTGTATGCTAATTTTCTCAATTTCCTAATAATTAATTATTTAAAAATAAGCACGAGGCAAATGTTAAAGCATTTACAGTACTAATGAGAAAACTATGACATTCCATCGAATAAATACTGGATTGAGGCTTGCAAACCACACTAACCTAAACACCTCCTAAAGCAGAGCGCATGATATATGTTCACTTCCTGGTGTTGTGTTTACATGTGTCTGAAATCGTGGCATGTCAGCACTTTAAAATATGCTAAAAATATACAAAATAAACAAAAATTGTAATCTAAAAATATTTGTCTAATAAATGTCTAATCAAATGATCCTCTGGAGCACACACTCCAAGAAATTCCTTCAATTTCAAGAGCCTCTGAGCTCTGACTGAATTATATGGCAGACAACATTTTTCTAATTATGGAGTGAGAAATCAGTTGATAGTCACAAATGTGCTGTGTATGACTAGGTCATCCTCCTTAAAAATAACTACATTTAATAAGGGAGTGAAATTCATTAAATGTTTTGTTTTTATTATTTAATCCAGGGATTTTAACACTGTTGAGGGCCTTACAAATTCTTAATACAAAAATACAAATTAAAAACTCGAAAGCTGATATCAGGTTGAAAACCCCAATAGAATCGAGTTGACCTACCCTATAAATTGTATACCCTTATAAATGAATTGAATGTATACTAGACAGTATTTGAAAAGCTCCTCTCTCTTTTACCCATGGTACCCAATGAGTTAAGCTATATAATAGCATTCCTTCTGCTCTCAAAATCGCTGCCCTTTTAGGACAATTGAACAATTAGTTTTAAAGATATAATAGTGGCAGGTCTCAGGTCAGTCTCAAATGGTAAATGGTCTGCACTTACATAGCACCTTTTTAACCGTAGAGGTATTCAAAGCGCTTTACACTGTGATTCATTCACCCATTCATACACACATTCACACACCAATGATGGCAGAGCTGCCATGCAAGGTGCTAGCCTGCCATTGGGAGCAACTTGGTGTTCAGTGTCTTGCCCAAGAACACTTCGGCATGTGGAGTCATGTGGGCCAGGGATCGAACTACCTACCCTGCGATTAGTGGCTGACCCGCTCTACCACCTGAGCCACAGCCACCCCAAAGAAAAATGAGGAAGTTGGAACCAGCTCACTCTCTTTAGCATTTAGCATTTTAGGTCGCTTTCCAGCACACACACCAACACAAAAACACTCCGACGCTCAATAATAAACACAAAAGTAATTTTCGTGAACACAGAAAGCATCGTCTGGGGACTCTAGTTCCTCTCTCTCTCCACTGTGGCTCTGGCTGCTTCTTTATCTCCCACCAGCTCTCACTGTAACACAAAACAGCTATAAGAGATCATTTCCCACAGGTGACAATCCTTATCGCTCTCATCTCCTGAACTCGCTCTCAATTCACAAACTGCCGCTCTACCACGCCCCCAGAAACACATACGCCAGGGATCCATCCAGCCATTACGTCTCATCCTGATTTGAATGGATGGATGATTAAACAGTGAAAGTGACATTAAACCACTGAAAGGAATCTGATGATCATAAGTGAACCAATAACCAAGGCAAGTTTAGTGAGTAATTTTTTCTTCCCAACTACAACACAAAACATATTAGTAGTGAATTGCTCAACAGCATCTATTTCATATTCAGTCCAAAAAACAAAAAACTAAAAGAGTGAAAAGGAGGATAGAGTTACTAATTATCTACATTAACCAAAACCCTCTTTGGTAGCTATATACATTCTTTTTATGCACTTTTCTCATCATGTAATTTCCTCCCATTATTTTAATACATATATTGTGTGCATTAACTCATTAAATCATCCCCCAACTCTTATTTAAAGGCAAAATGTT
Source organism: Xyrauchen texanus (assembly GCF_025860055.1). NCBI lineage: Eukaryota > Metazoa > Chordata > Actinopteri > Cypriniformes > Catostomidae > Xyrauchen > Xyrauchen texanus. The sequence continues at coordinate 42,356,945 of NC_068283.1, read as the reverse complement.
TTCTTTCAGTTATCTTTTTAGAAGGATTGACAATATTTTCTTGGATCTGATGTTGTGCATGTGACGGACTTTATAGCACTGCATTTAAGCAAAGCACTCTTAAAAAAGGGCCTTTAACTTGTATACTGTCATATTAAAATGTGATATCCATGACTCATTCGATGCGTAGAATGCACTTGAGATTAGTGAATTTATTTGTCAACAAATTTGTCAGGAAGGCTACGCTTATATATATATATTTAAACTCAGCAAAAAAGAAACGTCCTCTCATTTTCAACTGCTTTTATTTTCAGCATCCTTAACATGTATATATATATATATATATCGCTCGACACGGGTGCCTTATACTGGTAATACATCGTCATATGATCATTTACACTGAAATTATCGGGGAAAGAAAGAATCACAAAGTCGCAGATGAGCCGAAACTGCACAAATTCCCTTCTGTTTTTAAGCAAGCACTCAGTGCTGATTTGGACAGGCATGAAACAATAACTTAAGCGTTTGGGGTGTTCACTGCCAAAGATATGTTTCCCTACTCCACTGATGAAGATGTATGATTTCCGCATATGTTTAAAACACTCGAACTGCGTCACAACATCCCTCGTATCCTAGCAAGTTCCTTCTATAGTGATGTACAACTTCTAAATATTGAATATGTGCAGTAGAGTTTGAAATGCATTTTATGTCGATGCATATAGCATAATAGTGCCGGTAATAAGTTAAAATGTTGCTTTATTAATTAGAGAGAAGTTTTTTTTGTTAAAGACCCAAGCTGAAGATCAACCATGGTTTTACTATAGTAATACTGTAGTAACCATGACTGCTGTTTTCCTGTATAATGTAACCATTACAGTAACCATGTTTATATTGTGGTTACTCTGATTTTACTACAAATGCCATGGTTAAACTATGGTTACTGTTGTAAAACAATGATTGTTATTTAAGGGCAAACCTGTTGAAATGTTTATTAAATAGATTAATCTTTGGATTTGGCAGTAATATTTTTTTCTGAACAAAGCAAATACCGAACCATACCGAAACACTTAAACCGTGATACAAACCAAACTGTGAGAAATTTGAACCTTTACACCTCTTATATATATATTTAAGCAATGTCACACAAGCAACAGTTCAATGAACAAGTACATTTGAACAAATTAGGAAAAACCAGAATGCTCATAAAAAACACATTTGTGCATGGAACTACTCTCTTATTCGACGAATCAAAATCTGCCATTGCTGGTTCAAACCAAATGATGCGTCCAAGCCTTCATTAGTAATTCAAAAATGTAACTTTAGAACTAGTGTCACGGCTTGTGCTGTTTCTAACAAGTTCTTGGAGGAACAAGGATGTGTGTGTGTGTGTGTGAGTGAGTGTGTGTGTGTGTGTGTGTGTGTGAGAGAGATAGAGAGATAGATGGAGTGTGTGCTATCGCCTGTTGCCACTCCCAAGCAGAGATGCTGTAGTGTGTTAGTCAGCTTTCAGAGATAATGTAATTTTGGTCAAATTTATTTAAATAAATGTTTTCTCACTGGAAATTTAGGCATCCAAGCGGATGTATTCTTTCCTATTTCGTGGAAGCTGGTGCACAAGAGTCATTCACTATATAAACATGATCCTCTCCATTTTCTTCCATTTTCAACAGTATAGGTGCGTACACACTGCCAGCGACATCGCGCGCGACAGCGACTCAATACCATTAATTTTCAATGCGAGCACAGCGACTTCCGGCAACACGAGCTGTCGCGACCGTTGGCGCTAGATGTGGGCGTGTCCTGCGACGCGACAAAGTTGAGAAAAGTTCAACTTTGGAGCGACTAACGGAAGCGACAGCCAATAGGAGAGATGACGGGAGAGCTCACGTGATCCTTCTCTCTCTCTCTCTCTCTCTCTCTCTCTCTCTCTCTCTCTCTCTCTCTCAATTTCAATTTCAATTTCAAATTTGCTTTATTAGCATGACTGTGTAACACAATGTTGCCAAAGCATCAACATATTATATATAAATAATAAAACAAACAGACAAACAAACAAAACATATATGTATAAATCATGTCACATGTAGCATTGTAAATAGATGGATAAATAAATATACACACACTGTATAAATAAATACATTGGGTCATTCTAGAGAATTAGCTGTCTCTGGCGGTGTGAATAGCTAGCACATATTTAGCCGCTAGTGCAGCTGTATTATCATCTTCTCCGAGTAAGAAGGACATTTTTTCAGTGTCACTCAGTTCATAGAATGATGGGATCAAGGCTTCAAATTTGGGCAGAAACGTTTCTCTTATATTGTTATATTTCGAGCAAAAGAGCAGAAAGTGTTCCTCATCTTCTATGTGCTGTAGATCACAGTGTCTACAGATCCTCTGCTCTCTCTCTGTCCATGTTTGTCTACGTCTTCCTCTCTCTATCTCTAGGTCATGGTCACTTAATCTGTATTTGGAGAGGATTTGTCTTTCTTTAAAATGTTTAATAAATAGATAACTGGCCAATTTAGTGGTTCTATTGAGGGTCGAGTAACATTGGAGTTTATTCTGGAGGTCAAAATGTGCTTTTAATGATTTATCATGAGTGTCTTTTAGATTTGTGTGGATTTCTTTAATAATAATTTTGGGGCTGTAACTGTGGTGAATAGGGAGTATAGTCTGATGGACGAGTTGAAGAGCGAGTGTGTTCAGAGGATGAGGTTCTGCTGAGGATTCATTGGCGAGGAGGGCTTTATATTGCACTGACTCTGGATCAGACTGATGGAGGTGATGCCAGAACTGAACACATCTCTTCTGGATCTCAATGTTCAGCGGGTACAGGCCTAGCTCAGCCCTGCAGGCGGCGTGAACGTGTTTCTGTGGACCCCTAAAATATTTTTGGCAATTTCCAATTGTAATTTTTCTACTGGTGTTTTATCCCAATTTTTAAAATTTAGTACTGGTCCCCAAATTTCACATCCATATAAAATAATTGGTTTTATTATTGAATTATATAATTTGATCCAGGTTTTAATGGGTAATTTTAATTTCTCTCTCTCTCTCTCTCTCTCTCTCTCTCTCTCTCTCTCAGCTCCTGCAGTAACGGAAAGATGGATGAAAGGCTAATTCTTGCTGTTAGACATTTTCCAGTGCTCTATGATATGTCTCTTCCCACGTACAAGGACATTTTTAAGAAAAATACTGCGTGGAAAGGTGTATCTGAGATCGCGGGGATTTTGTGGATCCAGACAGACCGGCATTTGCATTTTCGCCGCAGATAAACAGCCGCTCTGGCAAACAGCACGCCTTGTTTCTCATTCATCTTTGATATAAAGCATTTTATGTACTGATTCCATTTATATTTAGTCTTTTCCCTACAAAATGTTTGTTTTTAGTGGCAAGAAAAGAGATTCGCTGTCAACAGCAATGGAATGACATCCGTGAATGTCATTTATAAACGTTACTAGGCAACCAGTAGTGGGAACGCCCACTAGCGACTTCACCGCCAGCCACTGGCGACCTGCAGCGATAAAGTCGCTGGCAGTGTGTACGCACCTTTAGTCCTCTCCAATATGGAAACTCCGGTAAGAGGCAAGCGCCTAGAGTTTGTGTAATTAATCAGTGTGTTGTGTCTCTCTGTGATGCTGAAGTTATGAGTTTAAAGCCGTTTAAAGCTATTTCCTAGCTTTAGTAGTGTAGTAGTAAAATGAAAACACTGACGGATTGCAACTGATTTCACATCACTTGGCTCATATTACACACAAAATGTCTGCCACCTGCTGGCTAAAATATGTAATGTCAATAAATTTAATGTATATGTACACTTGATCAGCCACAACATTAAAGCTACCTGCCTAATATTGTGTAGCTCCCCCTCTTACCTCCAAAACAACACCAACCTGTATCTCACCACAATTGTACAGAGTGGTTATCTGAGTTACTGTAGACTTTGTCAGTTTGAACCAGTCTGGCCATTCTCTGTTGACCTCTCTCATCAACAAGGTGCTTGCATCCACAGAACTGCCGCTCAATGGATGTTTTTTTGCAAATTCCTTGTATGTGTAAGCATACTTGGCAATAAAGCTGATTCTGATATAATTTATTTTTGATTATCTGAGCATCTAGAATCGTCTCAATCTAACAGAAGTTTTTGTTCTTCAAGGTGTGGTGGGAAATCAAACTAGCTTAACACCTTATTTCTTTAGGGCTAGTTACAATATTCTTGAGTAAACAACTTTACGGAAAATATGTTTGTTTAGTACTTCATAACAGAAATTGTTTTTCTTTTATCAGATTTTTAATAATTTAGGAATACAAACCAGGCCAGTTTGTTTCCTAATAGCAACTATCATTAGAACAGGAAATATATTACATTATATTAAAGCTTATAAAAGGACTCAAAAGTGTCTTCATCTTAAAGGGATCTGAATTATCTGTTTTAAATATTTATTTGTTTCTCACGCACATCTATCAGATCTATTCTGAAGATATATATGTAACTACTGGAGTCATATGGATTAATTTTATTCTGCCTTTATGTGCTTTTTGGAGCTTATGTGCTCTTTGGTACTCATTCACATGCATTGTAAGGATCAACAGAGCTGAGATATTCTTCTAAAAGTCTATGTTTGTGTTCAGCAGAAAAAGGAAAGTCATACACATCCGGTATGGCATGAGGGTTATTCAATTATGACAGAATTTTCAACTATTCCTTTAAACATGCCTTTATTCATAATTTATATTCAACATTGCAGCCTACTACTTTCCCTTGTGTGTACCATAGTTATGATCATGGATTGATCCTCAGCTGTTAGTTGTTAATCTTTCTAAAAAACATAATAATACTTTGCTTATTTGCTCCGAGAAAGATTTTTTACAGCCTGAACACATTTAAAAAACGTAACTTTAACAGAAGTACCAAAAATTCATGTAATGAATCAATTCTATCAAAATGTACTGTTGTAAATGTTAGTAAGGGTGTGTTGATGTGTAGATGTGACATCTTATTATTGATGCTGGTGTGGGTGTTTTCTATTTTCCTCACCAGTACTGTTCAAAATGCCAGCGCTGTGTTGCCTTTTGAAATGGTCAAATTCCTCCATAGCGTTTTAATTGGAAGTATAGAAAATTAACATGTAGAATTCAAATGGGTCGCATGAGATTTTTTATGCCAATAAACCTCTGAACACAGTGCGTATCACAAACATGCATCACCAGCTTTTCTTTTGTCTGTTCTTCAAAATATAAGTGTGCTTCTTAAAATGTGTCTAACAGCATTTATTGTCATTTGTCACTCTGATACTTCTTACAAGTCGCTTGCCACAGTGGCGGATATATGAGCAATATTTCTCACCTCTATGCATGAAACACCCACATTTGGCTGGTGGCAGGTGTTAATTTCATATCCTGATTAAGATCCTTTTTGAGTTTGTAGCTCTGTGTCCTCTTAATGGTGGCCAGAGTTTTATCTTTTTTGTTTGTGGTTTATTATTTGATGTTCATTTATTGTTGTTGTTTGAATTAATTTTCTTTTCTGTGTTTCTCTCAGGAGCTAAGGGCCCAGTGTCCAGGGCTAGCTGTTCCCCGGTTATGGTGGTGGTGCCCCTGTCACATGCTGAGTGCTGTGTATTCATAACTGATTTTACCTTGTGTTAGTGAAAGTGTACTCCTATGGGTGAAGTGTATTTATAGGGGGATCGGAGCACTTGGCTAGCCTACCTACTCCTGATAATCTAAGTATATGCTTGTTTTGTTCTTTTTTGAGTGTGTGAAGCATATTGCGAACCACACAGCTGATTGCCTGTGCTCATTGTGATTTTGATGTGGTTTTAAATGACAGAATGAGTGTCCAGTGCTACGTAGAGGATTTTCCGAAGAGAATACTTCTCTGGAGCAGTCGCGAGACGAAACCCTATGGCATGCCTTTGACCAAGTGAAAATTATTGATGGGCTACAGCTCCAGCCAAACGTTGCACTTAAATATCTGCATTTATCAATGATCAAGGATCGGTTGTATCTAGTGATGCAGGAAGCTCAGCCAAAAGAGGATACGACCCAATTGTTAATACCACAGAGCCATCTGGAAATGTTATTACAAATGGCTTATTACAATCCAATGGCAGGTAATTTAGGGCAGGAAAAGACACCGAAGCGACTAATGGCCTGTTTCTGTTGGCCGGGCAATCGCGGGGATGTTCGCAGGTGGTGTGCGGCATGCCATGAATTTCAGCTGGCCACCGCAAGAGTGCCATTGTGCCCCTCCCGTTAATCGTGGTCCCCTTCGAAAGAATTGTCATGGACCTCATTGGGCCATTAGAGAGGATGGCACGCGGACATCACTTTGTATTGGTTCTGGTGGACTATGCAATGCGATATCTAGAAGCAGTGCCTCTGCGCAACATCTCAGCACTCTTCAGAATAATCTCCCGAATGGGGATTCCAAATGAAATCCTCACAGATCAGGGCACTACGTTCATGTCACGGACACTTCACGAACTATAAGAAATTACTGGGTATTAAATCGATTCGCACCAGTGTTTACCACCCACAGACAGATGGTCTGGTGGAACGATTTAATAAAACCCTGAAAAACATGATTCGCAAGTTCGTTCGTGAAGGCGCTAGGAATTGGGACAAGTGGCTTGATCCCCTGTTATTTGTAGTTCGAGAGGTCCTTCAATCCTCCACAGGATTTTTCCCATTTAAGCTGCTGTATGAGAGTCGACTACGTGGTTTGCTTGACATCCTGCGGGAAGCTTTAGAGGAGGGACCTTCAAACAGTAAAAAAGCAATTCAGTATGTTCTTGATCTTAGTGAAAAACTCCACACCTTGGGTCATACACATCTGAGATGGCATGAGAGTGAGTAAATGATGAGCACCACCAATCAAATAAGTTGCCATGGGTAACTAATTAGCTGTTCTGTCATTTATGCAATTTATTGGTACTCAAGTATTAAAGTAACTGAATTGAAATTTACTTAAGTATTTTTCTAATGACTACTTTAACTTTTACTTGAGTCAATTTTCATGAAGGTATTTTTTACTTAAGTATGAAAAATGTATAATTTATAAAACACTGCTTAGGGATTTTTTATTGCCATCTTTATGTAATTTTTGGACCTTGTGAATTCTTGTGACAATTTACTTGAATTGTGAGGACCAACAGAGCTGAGATATTCTTCTAAAAATCTTAATTTATGTTCTTCAGAAGAAAGAATGTCATACACATCTGGGATGGCAAAGAACATTTTTATTTTTGGGTGAACTATCCCCTTTAAAATGGCTGCCATAGACTCCCATAGGGGGAGAAAATTGAAATAAGTATTCAGTGAGCATTTTCAGTTGAGCAAAGTCTAAGAAATAAAATGTATATCATGAATACATTGACAAGGTTATATAAGACACAAGCATCTGATGGAGCAAATGTGGAGAAGACAGCCAACTGGTCAGAATGGGAACAGAAGACAAGAAAACAAACAACACACCCAGATACACACTGACACAAATAGCAAACATACAGCATATAAGACTAATAAATAGAGTACATTAATATTAATAAATACAATAAATACATTAATCACATTTAAGGATGTAACAGTGAGAAAATTGGCTTTTTTGGTCATTTTGCCATCTCTGTTATGTTTTGCCATCGTTATGCTCTTCAGTCTGACATAGAAAAAGTGAAGTGTCAGGATAAAGCCTAAATCCAGCATAGAGGGGCTCAGAGAATGTGGTGTGGAAAGTGTCTAAGTGAATGAGCATGTGTGAGTCAGAGACACTGTAGAAGGATAGCATGCCCGCTGTCCAATCCAAATACACACCTACTCTGTTAGAAGAGGGCGAAGGGGTGGTTATATTTGTTCTCTTATTACTGTGCCAGGTAGAGTATTTGTTATCAAAGCAGATGAGACTCCAGGACATTTCATTGAGGCCAAACCTACAGTCACTTCCTGTTCGCCTGATTCCTTTATATGTAACTGATAAACCAGCGCCCCTCTCATTCCATTCAGCCTCCCAGTAAAAGCGTCCAGACATTCTCTCCCTACAGAGAACTTGTTCAAAGCAGTCAAATCTCTCTGGGTGATCGGGATAAGGCAGCTCCTCTTCCACACGCGTCACCTTTTTGTTCCCCTCAGACAGAGAGAGATGATTGTTTGCTGTGTTTGGATCCAGTGTGAGATCACAGGCATCTATACATTAGAAGAGAGATCAGATTTTCTATGACAACTATGTTAGGGATAGTGTGCAGTCAGTTGGTCATAATCGCAAAATAAACCCAAACAAGAAGCCAAACGGTCTTGTATCACACGGAAGGGGTATATTTTGCGATAATGACTGGCTGACAGTACATTTTCCTAATTATTATATGACACCTACCAAATAAATAAATGGAAACAAATTATTTTATAGGCTTATTTGAAAGACTGTGGAGTGATACAAGTTACAGAACAAGAGCACAGCTACATAGGAAACTGGTTGCCACAAAAAATCATCATTACACAGAAATATTTGACAGCTGAATGCAGTTAATAACCAATCAAATACAAGTTATGCAGAGAGCCATGTAATAAATGTGTGTGTATAGAGCAAAAAAGGACCTACATTTTTGGAGTCCTGGTCGGATTCTGAAATGTTCACCATGATCCAAACTGGAAAAAACACAAGCACGCACCATTACATTTATGAAATCGATTGCTTTGATTTTTGTCTAAAAATGTCCAGTGTTTTACAATCATTACAGAACCTACGGGATCGAATTGTATCGTATTGTTTGATATGACGTTATTGATTCGGAATGCACATACAATACAGTTGAAGTCAGATGTTTACATATGCCAGATACATTTAAACTCAGTTTTTCACAATTCCTGACATTCAATTGTAGAAAACATTCCCTGTCTTAGGTCAGTTAGGATCAATACTTTATTTTAAGAATGTGAAATGTCAGGATAATAGTAGAGAGAATGATTTATTTCAGCTTTTATATCTTTCATCACATTCCCAGTTAGTATTTGGTAGTATTGTCTTTAAATTGTTTAGCTTGGGTCAAATGTTTTAGGAATTTTTGGCCCATTCTGGAATTTTGGCCCATTCCTCCAGACAGAACTGGTGTAACCGAGTCAGGTTTGTAGGCTTCCTTACTCGAACACAATTTTTCAGTTCTGCCCACAAATGTTCTATCGGATTGAGGTCAGGGTTTGTGATGGCCACTCCAATACCTTTACTTTGTTGTCCTTAAACAATTCTGAGGTATGCTTGGGGTCATTGACCTTTTGGAAGACCCATTTGTGACCGAGCTTTAACTTCATGGCTGATGTCTTGAGATCAATTTATCCACATAATTTTCCTTCCTCATAATGCCATCTATTTTGTGAGGTGCACCAGTCTCTCCTGCAGCAAAGGACCCCCACAACATGATGCTGTCATCCTCATGCTTCACTCTTTTTCCTCCAAACATTATGATGGTCATTATGGCCAAGCAGTTACATTTTTGTTTCATCAGACCAGAGGGCATTTCTCCAAAAAAGTAAGATCTTTGTCCCCATGTGCACTTGCAAACTGTGCATTTTTATGGTGGTTTTGGAGCAGTAGGTTCTTCCTTGCTGAACAGCCTTTCAGGTTGTGTTGATATAGGATTCGTTTTACTGTGGATATAGATACTTGTCTACATGTTTCCTCCAGCATCTTCACAAGAATCTTTGCTGTTGTTCTGGGATTGATATGCACTTTTAGCACCAAAATATGTTCATCTCTAGGAGACAGAATGCGTCTCCTTCCTGAGGTGTATGATGGCTGCATGGTCCCATGGTGTTTATACTGTTTGTACAGATGAACGTGTTACATTCAGGCGTTTGGAAATTGCTCCCAAGGATGAACCAGACTTGTGGAAGTCCACAATCTTTTTTCTAAGGTCTTAGCTGATTTCTTTTGATTTGCCCATGATGTTAAGCAAAGGGGCACAGAGTTTAAAGGTAGGCCTTAAAATACATCCACAGGTACACATCCAATTCAGTACACCTCCTATCAGAAGCTAATTGGCCAATTGTCTAAAGGCTTGACATCATTTTCTGGAATTTTCCAAGCTGCTTAAAGGCACAGTTAACTTAGTGCATGTAAACTTCTGACCCACTGGAATTGTGATATAGGCAATTAAAACTGAAACAATCTGTCTGTAAACAATTTTTGGAAAAATTACTCGTGTCATGCACAAAGTAGATGTCCTAAATGACTTGCCAAAACTATAGTTTGCTAATATGAAATCTGTGGAGTGGTTAAAAAATGAGTTTTAATGACTTCAGCCTAAGTTTATGTAAACTTCTGACTTCAACTGTATCGTCGATACAAAAATAAATGAAAAAATAAACAAATGACTTCATGAGAAGTGTTTAAAACACTGAGAGCACCACCTACACTGTCCTCAGTAAAGCAGAGCAGAGTGACAAACATTATATGCTGGCCAGGTAGTATAGATAGCAGAGTAGAAAGATGACAGTTAAGCCTGCGCTCAAAGATCCCCCTGGGGCCCGGCATGCTTTAGATCAGGGGTTTGGGATAATTTTGGTTTCCCTGTCAACCACGACGGCAACCAGTAGGTAGATTAAGGCATAGCAGCTTGCTGAATATGAACAAACATTGTTGTGTGCCACGGGCATAACTACATAAAACATGTTGTTTCATTTATGCCAACATAACTCTTCTGTGAAAGCCAGTGGAACTAGCAGAAAATGCGAGGCAAACACAGAAGCAAGTTCATTTTTACAACATGTATTTTCCGGGATTATGTGTCCTAGAGGTCGACTGATAGTGGATTTTGACAATACTGATAACTAAAGTAGGAAACAGGCCGATAGATGATTTCCCACACCGTTACCTTCTTCAAAGCCTTTGCCATCTGAAATTAATTAAAATACTAATTAAAATATTACAGGTCAAATGTGTTTGTTCAGCAGTAACATAAAACACTGCCTTACTAAGTCAGGCAGAGACTGTATGCTTCACCACTACAGACAATATTTATTATTTTATTTTCAAATTAATTTAAGGGAGAGAGAAAAAGGCATAGAACTCAAATAAAATAAATACAATATTTTTAAAGGTAATTTTAGAATGGCATTGTCTAATAATATATATCCATGTGTCCTCACGTGAGCACATTGTATTATATATCAAAATGTGCCCTCTCATGAATATCACATTTATATTTCAGATGTATATATATTTTATAATGCTCTTTTTTTTTTACGTACCTTCGTCATAAAATTAGGAATCTTGGACAGAAGTTAATTTTGTCAGAATAGAGATGGAATGGAGTTTGGGAAACTTTACAGTAAAAAAAATAATAAAACAGAAAACTATAAAACTGTTCCTGTGTGCGTGCATTCACTCCTAGTGCTTGATCTTCTGAAGGAAGAGAACGGCCGAGCAAAAGCAAAAACTCAGTCAGCATATTCATATAAGTTTAGCTTTAATGATTGATAAACTTGTAAATTCACATAGAAACAAAATCTCTTTGGGGTGCGCATGATTATTATCTGACTGGAACATACAGAATGCCCCACAACCCTGGAAAAAAACACTCAACGGATCTGCACAAACTCATAGGTAACTTTTTTATATTCAAAACACCATAATAAGAGTAAAGGTTAGCAATTTCCAAACAGCTAATGTTAATGTTCTCTCCACCTTGTCAGCAATGCCATTCTCCAGTCCAGTGATTAGTTATAAACAAATTAATTATCAAACCACTTTTGGTTGTCTTAAATTACTTATTTATTGTTGTCGAAGCTATTGCAGAGTAGCACCTCTGGCAACCTTTGTGAATTTACAGTTCGGTAGGCGGACAATTATGGACAGTGATTCCGGTAAGAGAATCTGGCACGGAAGAGGTATATCTTCATCAAACTTCTCTTTAATAATACTTGTCAGGCAGTAAGTGACATCCAGTTACAATCTCAAGATGGTAGGGAGAATTATAAAACGTCATCACGTTGTGTTGTGGTCTGTAGAATATATAAATAAAGGAATGCAGTATGAATACAACATCTCTGTACACAAATTACCTCACAAGGTATCAATAACTGGCTAAATAGTCATCACAAATGAATACCAAAACTGTCAGATAACAAATAAACATAACAAGATAAACTTCAAATAGCATGACGCAACATATAATAACAACATGATCATATGATTAGCGTCTCTCCGCGATCACGCCGCGATAGTCATTTGCATATCTCGTTCGTCATTTGCTAAACATCTGACATTCACAATAACAAATACAAAGTGTTGACTAAACAATATCCACATAATTACTCACATTTGTTGCATGAACGCACAACATGGAACGATATATGGGAGAGCGCATCTGGAACTAGATATCGTATCAGTCTGCTGGAAGTAGCAACTATGATATTAGTCCGTCAGAAACCGCTGCCTGTTTTCCGTTCCGGGACGGACTTTCTGACACAGCCGCCCCCAATTATCAGTCAGGATAATTGTATTCCTTAAGAAAGGCCATCTGGAGGGTCTGTATCACTATCCCTCATTGGAGGAAGTGGAATCAGTTTCACGACAGGGCGTGTGTACAGCTTGCCTTTGACTTGAACTTTGGCTGTCCGGATTCTCCCGTCAGCCCCTGCGTAGGTTTCTGTCACGGTACCCACAGGCCATAACACTCGTGGGAGTTGATGGTCAATTAGGAGTACCACTTGTCCCACTGCCATCTCTTTGCCGTCTGATCTCCATTTCTGTCTACCCTGTAGTTCTGGTAAGTAGCAGCGAATGAAAGCGGTCCAGAACTGGTCGGCCAGTATCTGACTGTGTCTCCACCTGCGTTTCCCCAAGAGTTCGTCGGAGTCATAAAGGACTTGTGGTAATGAAGCATCATGACATCCCATGAGTAACAGGTTAGGAGTCACAGGATCAAGGTCTGCAATGTCCGATGAGACATAGCCAAGGGGCTTGGAATTGAGTATACCCTCAACTTCCACTAGCAATGTTTGCAGAACAGATTCAGGCACAGATTGTTCACGTAGAATGACTCGTAAGGCAGCCTTAATTGATTTCACCTCTCGCTCCCACGTCCCGCCAAATTGAGGGGCACTCGGTGGGTTATAGCGAAACTGGATCTGCTGTTTAGCCAGTTGTTCCTGCAGCTCAGGAGCCATTTGATGAAAGGAGTCCTTTAACTCGTGATCGCCTCCAGTAAAGTTAGTGCCATTGTCACATAGAATCTCAAAAGGCTTTCCTCTACGTGCTATAAAGTGTCACAAAGAAAGGAGGAAGGCGTCAGTGTCCAGGTGTTCAAGGAGATCGAGATGTAAACATCTGGTTGTCAAGCACTTATATAAAATTCCCCATCTCTTTTCCTGGCGTCGGCCTATCTTTACCTGAAAGGGCCCAAAGCAGTCTACGCCAGTGAAGTAAAATGGTGGCTTAAACAGGCGTAGCCTACAGGGTGGAAGGTCGGCCATCTGTGGGTTCTGTGGCTTGGCACGCCAAAACTGGCAATTCTGACAGGAATGCTGGTGTTTGCGCACAGCTTCACGACCTCTAAGCACCCAGTATCTACGACGTAGCTCTGCTAGCACTCGCTCTGCACCTGGATGATGGAGTTGCTGATCTATGTCTTGGATGAGTAGCTTTGTGACCTGATGTTGAGGATCTAGGACGATCGGGTGAATGATATCAGAAGGCAGGGTTTCAACACGACGAAGGCGTCCACCCACTCTGATAAGACCAGTAATCTTGTCGTACTCTGGGGCGAGAGAACTCAAACGGCTATCTGTCGGGATACAATTATCCTGACTGATAATTGGGGGCGGCTGTGTCACCTCTGGCAACCTTTGTGAATTTACAGTTCGGTAGGCGGACAATTATGGACAGTGATTCCGGTAAGAGAATCAGGCACGGAAGAGGTATATCTTCATCAAACTTCTCTTTAATAATACTTGTCAGGCAGTAAGTGACATCCAGTTACAATCTCAAGATGGTAGGGAGAATTATAAAACGTCATCACGTTGTGTTGTGGTCTGTAGAATATATAAATAAAGGAATGCAGTATGAATACAACATCTCTGTACACAAATTACCTCACAAGGTATCAATAACTGGCTAAATAGTCATCACAAATGAATACCCAAACTGTCAGATAACAAATAAACATAACAAGATAAACTTCAAATAAACAGCATGACGCAACATATAATAACATGATCATATGATTAGCGTCTCTCCGCGATCGCGCCGCGATAGTCATTTGCATATCTCGTTCGTCATTTGCTAAACATCTGACATTCACAATAACAAATACAAAGTGTTGACTAAACAATATCCACATAATTACTCACATTTGTTGCATGAACGCACAACATTGAACGATATATGGGAGAGCGCATCTGGAACTAGATATCGTATCAGTCTGCTGGAAGTAGCAACTATGATATTAGTCCGTCAGAAACCGCTGCCTGTTTTCCGTTCCGGGATGGACTTTCTGACAGAAGCATTGGTTAGTCCTCGCCTCACCCATCTACTAATTTTGGTAAATAATTGGCTGGCATTTCGATTATTTTCAATTAAAAAGTGGTATCGGTGCATCCCTACTCATGACATAGTTTTAATCATGACAACCTCTCGTTTAATCTATCAAAATTAATAAAGCAAAAGTTATTTTGTATTATTTTGTACAGCACATACTTTAGTTTGCACAAAAACATACAATCACAGCTGTAGCGACGAATAACCATCTTGTCACTCAGAGGTGTTTGTAGGGATATCTGACGCGTGGCTCCAAAACAAACGCACTTCAGTCAAGTACTGCATTTACACTCTTTATTGGGTTTCAGCTCGGATGCTCAAACAGATTGCCATCACCAGTTAGTATGTCCTCTTTTGTTCTTGACACGGTCAAAAATTGTTTGCTTCCCTCATTCATTACACCTGGTGTCTCTTACTCATTGGCTACCTTTATACCAAATGAAACTCATACTCCACCCAGTGTTCACCAGTGAAACTACAATAGACATTATGTGAGCATAATGGCTCTTACACACCGGCCCCTAATTGTACATGACAGGTAGACATTACAATTCAATACAATATTTATGCAAAGAGCCATTAAAGTCCAAAGCGACACTGGATAATATTGTATTTAAACAATCTTCTGTTTGTTAGAACATATAGTATTTGCAATCAGTCTTTACCTTTCCAGGCTGTCATACTGCTTGGTCATCAGCTTGGTCACAGGTCTCTCAAGTACACTGGTTTTAGTTTGTACTCGCACAGAACGTACAAGTCCATTTTTATCAGGAAAAACTTCCAAGACTCGTCCCATCAACCAGGATCCACATGGGGCTGTAGAGTCCACAATGACTACAATATCACCAGGAACAAAGCTCCTCCTTTCAGTGTTCCATTTCTGTCGCTCTTGAAGCAAAGGCAAATATTCATTTGTCCATCTTCTCCAGAATAAGTCGCACATATATTGGACCTGTTTCCATCTCCTCTTGCTGTATAACTCTGATTGGCCAAAGAGTCCAGGTGGTAGAACTGGTTTGCCTTTCATTTGAAGAAGGTGATTTGGAGTAAGTGGCTCTAGGTCATTAGGATCATCTGACAGCTTTGTTATTGGACGATCATTTAAAATGGCCTCAATTTCACATAACACAGTATGAAATCCCTCATCATCCAGAGTTTGTTGTTGTAAGATGGAACTCAAAATTTTCTTGACCATTTTGATCATACGCTCCCACACTCCTCCATAATGTGAGCCTCCTGGAGGATTGAAACTCCACTGAACACCTTCCTGAAGCATTGCCTTTTGAATCTGGCTCTTATTCCATGAATTAAGTGCTTCTCTTAACTCTCTTTCTGCTCCAATAAAGTTGGTACCATTATCTGATCTTATTTGAACAACTTGTCCTCGTCTGCAGATAAATCTGCGTAGAGAATTAATGCATGCATCAGTGTCCAAGGAATAGGTGACTTTCAGATGAATTGCTCTACTTGCCATGCAAGTAAAGATGACCCCATAACGCTTCACCATGGAGCGTCCTCTTTTGACCTCTACAGGACCAAAATAATCCACTCCTACGTTTGTAAATGGAGGAAGGTCGGGAATGAGTCTCTCTTTTGGCAAGTCTGCCATCTTCTTCTCACCAACTTTAACTCCATGACGTCTACAATGGCCACAACTAGATATGATTTTCCTAACAGCTGCATTACCTTTAATGATCCAATATTTCTTTCTCAGCTTGGAAAGCATATGATTTCTTCCGCTATGACCCAGTTGTTGATGAATATGCCGCAAAATGAGTGTGACACAGTGCTGATCTTTATAAAGAATGATAGGATGCTTCCTTTCCTCAGGCATAGCAGCATTCCTCAGTCGTCCTCCAACTCTTATTAGCCCATCTTGAAAGACAGGATCCAACTTATACAACTTGCTGTCCTGTTTTACCCTTAAAACAGATGAAGCTGATAAGGCAGCAATTTCCTTTCCAAACTGTTGCTGTTGACTAAATGCAACAATAGCGGTTTCCGCTTCAGTCAGGTCCTCCAAAGTTAAGTTCCTTGTAGTCGATTGAGAATGTTAGCTTTTGAAGCTCATTCTCTATTTTCTTGGAAGACGGCAATACACCCAAGTAATCTAAAGAGGTTTTGATTTCTTTTCAGCCTTTGACTCCGTTGCCTAAGAACTTTCTTTAGCTTCAAAAACCAGGCAACAGCAACTTTCAGCTTCATCCAGTCTGAGAAGTGTACAATCAGTCTATGAGTGGCGTTTGTTGCACTCGACACTTCATTTACACCAATGGTGTTCACACTCATGTTCCTCTTTACCTCAGGATCATTGACCTTAAGAGTAGAATCAACTATTTGTACTTGCCACTCTTCCTGTGGTTTCCACAGATAGGGTGGTCCACTGATCCATTCTTCACTTGATAACAGCTGGTCTGCTTTCATACCTCTTGAACAACAGTCGGCAGGATTTTGAGATGTAGATATGTACCTCCACTGTGACGGTCTTGTAACTTCTCTTATAAAAGAGATCCTGTTGGCCACAATGGTCAGAAAGCGTTTGTCCTCATTCTTTATGTATTTTAGCACAGATGTACTATCTGTCCAAAATACTGATTCCACCAATGGAAACTGTAGCTCTGCTCTCAACATCTTGTCCACTCGAGCAGCAAGTACAGCGGCTGTCAATTCAAGACGTGGAATTGTCACATGCTTCAATGGTGCTACTCTTGATTTACCAAGTAGGAAACGAACATGGACATCCTTGTTTGTCTCCATCCTAAGATATGTTACAGTACCATATCCAAGTGTACTTGCATCAGAGAAATGATGCAACTGAATGTTGGTAAGTTGGTCCAATCCTGTGGGCTTTAAACATCTATCCACCTTAAAGTCTGCAATCCTCTCAAGCTCCTTTAACCAAAAAGAGCATTGTCTTTGAAGATTTGAGGGTAGCGGATCATCCCATCCATATCTTGTCCTACACAGTTCTTGCAGAAGACATTTTGCTGTAAGAGTGAATGGTGCCAAGAATCCTAAAGGATCATACACAGAGCATACAATCGACAAAACACCACGTCTGGTGCAAGGATTGTCTTTGATGGTCATTTTAAACTTGAAAGTATCAGATTCAACACACCACAACAAACCAAGAGCTCTTTCCACTGGTAGTTGATCCTGGTCCAGATCCATAATTTTTATGCCATGGGCTCTGTGTTCTTCAGGTACGGTTTGTAGCACAGCACGGCTATTACTGACCCATTTGGTCAATTGGAAACCTCCAGTTAAACACACAGCTGTGAGATCCTTGATCATCAAAATGGCCTCTTCCTCTGAAGTTACAATTTCAGACAATCGTCCATGTAGAAGTTTGCATGAATTGTGTCAATGACCTTTTCTGGAAAGTTGGACTTATTGTCTTCTGCTGTCCTACGTAGTGCAAAACAAGCACAACTTGGGGATGACACAGCTCCAAACAAATGCACGTTCATCCTGTATTCTACAGGTTCTTGCTTCAAGTCACCATCTGGCCACCACAAGAAACGGAGAAAATTTGTATCATCTGTGGCAACTTTGACCTGATGAAACATTGCTTTCACATCAGCCATAAATGCAATAGGCTCTTGTCGAAACCTCACAAGAACTCCCAAAAGTGAATTTGTCAGATAAGGGCCCTGCAGCAATTGATCATTAGCTGATGTACCTTTGAAAGCAGCTCCACAGTCAAATACCACTCTTAACGTTCCTTTCTTGGGGTGATAGACCCCGTGGTGAGGGATATACCAAACCTTCCCTTTGTCCTGTTTCAACTGATGCAGTGGTACTCTTTCAGCATAACCTTGATTGATGACCTCATCCAAGAAAGTATTATATTCCTGATGAAACATCTTATTTCTGTCCAATTTCCTCTTTAATCCCATAATTCGCTGTTTAGCCACACAAAGGTTATTTGGCAACATGGGATTTTCCATTTTGAATGGAAGATTCAATTTGTAGTGTCCATCCTGAAGCTTAATTGACCCATTTACCTTTTCCATAAATGCATGATCTTCTCTTGACCTTTCTTTGTTTTCAGAAGCGATCTCATTAAAGTCGTGGTTATACTGTTTATTGAGCATCTCCTCCAACTTGTCAACAGAAATCCTATTAACAGTAATATCCGGACATTCACTTGTGTTTCCAGTGTCCTTTCTTCCTTGGAGAGGTCCATTCACAACCCATCCCAGTAGGGTTCTAACTGCATAGGGTCCTTCTCCATCACTGTTTTTAACCTCCCAGGGCTCTATTACCTTGGAAGCATTTGCTCCAATTAACAAATCCACATCAGCAGGAATTTGAGGGATCTTAACACCTTTCAGGTACGGCCATCTATGCAAATCCCCTTCAGTGACAATGTAATCTTTGGACACAGGCATTTTCTCCTGAGTGAAGACTTCCGGAAGGCTGTAAAAAATGTCATCATAAAGGCTAGACACTTCCAATCCAGTCAAAATAGAACTACTAACAGATCTTTGATTGCCCATTGTTTCAAAAGAATATTAGTCTTCATTCCTTTTAATTTCAAACGATGCATTAAGTGTTCTGAACAAAATGTAGCAGAACTACCAGGATCAAGGAATGCATATGTTTGAATTACCTTTTGTCCTTTACAGGATTTGACTTGAACTGGTACAATTGATAATGCACATTCTCCATCACCGGCCCCTGTTTGACCATACGCTTGAAGAGCACTTTGGTCACAGGCATTACTTAGTGATGGAAGATTCTGTCCTTGAGTGTACACTCTCTCTTTTTGTTGAATATGCAGAATGCTGGGATGCCTTTGGCCACATACTGTGCAAGTCAAGCGCTTATCGCAGTCTCTGCTCATGTGTCCAACAGGAAGACAGCCAAAGCAAATACCTTTCTCCTTTAGAAAGTTCAGCTTTTCATTGTGCATCTTGTTTTGCATTTGTGTACAGTGCTCCAATAAGTGATCACGTTTGCAGTACAAACATACAACTTGGGAATTTGATCTGAAATCAGACACACAACACTGACTTGATTTGTTGTTAGTAACAACCGTTGTTGCAAAACTGTTTCTAATTGGATTCCTAGGTTGAGGTTTCTGCTGCACAGTTTGAGTATTCTGGATATCACCAAAAAATGGATCAGATGACATTTTGACTTGACGTTCAACAAATGTTACAATATCCCTGAACTGTGCTCTTCGAGTGTGCTTTTCCAATAGTTCACAAGCAACAGTTCTCCAAGTTTCCCTTAATTTATAAGGCAGTTTCATGATGACTGTTTTCAAATTACTTGGCATCTCCAGCTCCTTCATATACTCAATTTCTTCCATTGAATTACAGCATCCACGCAAAAGGAGAGCATAACTCTGCAATGAACTTACATCCTCTGATTTTACTGAAGGCCATCCAAGTACTTTCTCCATATATGCAGCAGCTATTTTAAACTCATTGCCAAAATGTTCCTTTAACAATGCTTTAGCTTGCACATATCCTCTTTGTGCATCCATGTGCTGGCAACTGCGCACAAGTTCCTTAGGTTGACCTTGTGTATGTTGTTCCAGAAAGTACAAACGATCTCAATTATTGCTGGTTTTGTCCTCTATTCCATGTTCAAAAGCTCTGATGAAAGTTCTATATTGCAAAGGATTACCATCAAACACATGAATATCTCTTTGAGGCAGTGTGCTGGCTTGTTGTTGTTGTACAAGAAGAGCAGTAATCTCATTTTGCCTTTGCATAATACTGCAGATGTTTGAAGTTGATGTTCCATTGCTGTTCTGTATTACACTTGAAGTTTGCATTTGTGAAACAGAATGAGGATCAGATTGCAGTGCGCTGTGAGTTTGCTGAATCACATTCCTTGATCTTGCTTGCTGAGAATAATTCTTTGGCATATATTCCTCAACATAAGGGTTAAGAGTAACTTCTTTGCCACTCATTTTAGTTCCCTTATAATAATATGCATTCATACCATCAGAAAGGGTTTTAGGATGCTGATTGTCAGAATAGTTTAAAACCGCAATTTTAGCAGTAGCAGCAGCGATTTCTGCATCAATATCCATTTGCTCTTGTCTTTGCCTCAGTTGTTCCTGTTGTACCTCCAAGGCATGTTTCTCCTTTAAAGCAGTTGCACGTGCAATTAATGCAGCTTTTTCTGCCTCTGCTATAATTCGTGCTGCAGAAGCAGAAGATCTTCCAGTATGCACACTGCTAGAACTTTTTCTACTGGATGGTTTACTTGACCCTCGTGAGGAAATGTTTGAAACACTATCATTTGGTTGAATGTCATCTTGACAAGCATTGCCATCGACACTGGAACATGAAAGTTGACTTCCAGTACTCAACCATTTTTGAACATCATCTCTAAACCCATTGTAAATTAACATCTTTCCATTGAACCATGTTTGTTGATTTTCCTTTTCGGCATTGGGCAAAATAACCATCACAGAATTGTGCATTTCTCTTGCTTCATCACACAGTCTTATGAATTTCCCAAAGGAACATTGCACTTCCTTTTCATACTCTCGGTTAAGCATAAAATCTTTTATAATAGCCATCAAGTTGTTTGCTTTATTGACTTTAGTCTTTCTTGTTTTCTGCAATGCTTCCAATTTTTCTAGTAATGCCTTTGGAGTAAGTTTGATACACCGTTTTTCTTTCACAGACTCCATCTCAATCTTTTCAACCAGCACACTTGTCTCTGTTTGTTTACCAGCAACCGTAAAATCTTCAACACCATTATTCACACTCATTTTCACCAAGTGTTAAGTTCATTTCCCTTGTAACTATAACTTAAGCAACCAATGCATTGGATTTACGCTATTAAAGGTGTACACACAAGAGTCCTTCATAGGTAGCGCTACACATACCTTGAATCCATTAGCTCGCTTCGTCACAACTGGTCCTTGAATCATACGTCCAATTAATCCAAAACCACATCGGAATCAGTAGAAAGTTCAAAAAAGTTCCAAAGCGATGCGTGATAATCCACAAAGAAGCAATTTTTGACAAATGTAGCGACGAATAACCATCTTGTCACTCAGAGGTGTTTGTAGGGATATCTGACGCGTGGCTCCAAAACAAACGCACTTCAGTCAAGTACTGCATTTACACTCTTTATTGGGTTTCAGCTCGGATGCTCAAACAGATTGCCATCACCAGTTAGTATGTCCTCTTTTGTTCTTGACACGCTCAAAAATTGTTTGCTTCCCTCATTCATTACACCTGGTGTCTCTTACTCATTGGCTACCTTTATACCAAATGAAACCCATACTCCACCCAGTGTTCACCAGTGAAACTACAATAGACATTAAGTGAGCATAATGGCTCTTACAACAGCTATGCAACATACTTGAGTATCTCCAGTTTATAGAGTGGATCCTCCTTTAGAGCAGAGAGCAGCTTCACTCCAGAGTCACCTGGATGATTGTAGCTCAGATCCAGCTCTATCAGATGTAAAGGGTTTGATCTCAGAGCTGAAGCCAGATAAGAACAGCCTTCCTCTGTCACCATACAGCCAGATAATCTATAAAGACAGACAGCAACACAACAGTTATTAGACCATGTTCATTAGAAAAGATGGTCTATAGAGAAACAAGATTTAGGGTGTTTTTTTCTTGTATCAATTAAACAAAAACTTTTCAATAAATAATTCTAAATGGGTGAATCTCACAAAAGCCATCAATCTTCAAAACACATTAATAATAATAATAGTCCACATTGCAAATCGTTTTAAAAAAATACATCCATCATGTTCTATGGGCAAAAGAGGAAAATTGCCATCCAAGCTGTTATCAGTGTCAGATCTGAAAGTCTATATCTGCATGGGCCAGGGGTGTGTCAGTGCCCATGGCTTGGGTAACTTGCACATCTGTGAGGGCACCATTAATGCAAAAAGATTTGAAGCAACATAAACTGCCATCCAGCACCATCTGTTCCAGGAATATCCCGGCATTTTCCAGCAGGACAACTTCAAACCACATACTACCCGGATTACAAGTGCACGGCTCAACTCAACTCAACTAAATTTCATTTATAGAGTACTTTCAAAAAGTGCTGTACATGCAGTTACAAAAAATAAAATCACATACATACAGCTTAAGAATACAACAAGCATTTAAAATCAACAAAGACAGGATAAGAGAAATTGACATGGTGCAATTTATAATGCAATTAATTAAAAGCTAGGGAAAATAAATATGTTTTTAAGGCTCCCTGGAAAGACACTAGAGATGGAGATGATTTCATGGTCAACGGAAGCTCATTCCAAAGTCTAGGGACCACCACCGCAAAAGCTCTATCACCTTGAGTTTTAAGGTGAGGTCGAGGGACCGACAGACACAGCTGATCACCAGAACGAAGACACCTTAAAGTTTTATGCAAACTTATTAAATCAGAGATGTACTCTGGTGCTAGACAATGGAGAGCCTGAAATACATATAGCAACACTTTGTAATGGCTTCTGTATTGGATTGGTAACCAAAGTAGGGAAATCAATACTAGGGTAATATGGTCTCTTTTACTGGATTCAGCCTTGAAATTACTGTATATTTAAAAAAAAAAAAAATTCACAAGGTAAAACATCATATTATGTGTAGTTGTAGTGCTGTTAAAGTAGCAAAGGTTGATTATAATTTACAAATCACTCATTTTTGTTTTTATTAGCATTTTTCATCCTGTCCAAACTTTTTCGGAATTGGGGTTGTATTTCATTGTACTGCATGTGAATTCAGAACAAAGTAGGATAAACCTTTAATGAATGTTCAAGCTGATTTATAAACATTTTTCAATTTTAAAATACATTTTCCTACCCCAGTTTAATTTGGAGAGAAACGTAAGCCACAAAAAATTGCTCAAATCATTTGTTTGTTTGAGTGGCACATTGAGTTTAGGATGGGGAAAGTATTTGTGAAACGTGTTTGAAAACAGTCATTATTTTTGCACATTCATTTGGTGCTGTTTGAGTCACAAAAATTCACCTTTTACTTATAATAATAGATACATACATAACTCAGTATCTCCAGTTTATAGTTTGAACTCTTCAACTCTTAAGTTTGCTATCATCGAGACCATCAAAATTGAACACAACCTCACCACATTCATCATAAATCTTTGAGTAGAGTTCTTGAAGTTTAGGATTAAAGTCTTTCAGAGGTTTGTGAAGACTCTGTACTGTACATACCTCAGTATCTCCAGTTTACAGTTTGAACTCTTTAGTCCAGTTGAGAGCAGCTTCACTCCTGAATCCTGCAGGTCATTGTTACTCAGGTCCAGCTCTCTCATGGGGGAGTTTAAGGATTTTAGAGCAGAGGCCACAATTTCACAGGACTGATCAGTGACATTGCAGTCAGCAAGACTGAAAGGTAAACACAATTTTCATAGAGTTGGTTTTAATAAATCGAAGGCCTGATAGTTTGTGTATAAATACACTAAAAAGGAATAGATAGAACAGTTCACTCTCCTTTTGGTCATCATTAGTAAATAAGACAAAAACCAACAAAGATGAGAATATATCCAGTTTCATTACATTAATAGTTAACAGCATTATACATGAATATCATTTTAATTGAAAATAATACTCACAGAGCTTTTTTGCAGTTCATCACAGCTGGTAACAGTCTCCTTCTACCCTCCTCTGATGTGTTGTATTTTTTAAGATCCAGCTCATCCAGCGCCTCATCTGATATCTGAAGTATGTAGGATACTGTAGAACACTGTGCAGGAGAGAGTTTATTCTCGGAGTGTTTCTCTGATTTCAGAAACTCCTGAATCTCTCTATACAGAGTCTGATCATTCATTTCAAGCAGACAGAGGAACAGATTGATGGATCTTTCGGAGGAGAAAGTGTTTTTCCACTTTTTGATTATGTTTTTAATGTACTTTATAGTTTCCTTAATGCTCTCCGAGCTGTCCTCTGTGTGAGTCAGTAGACCCTGTAGGAGTATCTGATTGGTCTCCAGTGAGATACCCAGCAGGAATCGGAGGAAAAGATCCATCCGTCCATTCTCATTCTTAAGGGCTTTATCCAGTACTCCTTTGTGCAAATTATGAAGCAAATCGAAAACTTTCAAGGTCTCAGAAGTATTATGTACATAGCAGTAAAAGACATAAAAGGCAGCAAGAAACTCCTGAAAGGTCAGATGTAAGAAGCAGTAGACTTTTCTCTGATAAATCACAGATTCCTCCTTAAAGATCTCAGTGCAAATGCCAGAATACACTGAGGCCTCATTGATGTCTATGCCGCTCTCTCTCAGGTCCTCCTCATAGAACATGATATTTCCTCTGAGCAGCTGATTGAAAGCAAGTTCAGCCAGTTTTAGAATAATTTCTTTGTTTGACTGCAGGAGTTTCTTTGAATCTCTCTCTTCTGTCTCATCATACTTCTGATTTCTCATATTTGTCTGAATAATAAGGAAGTGTATGTACATTTCAGTCAGAGTTTTAGGGATTTCTGTATTGCCATCTAGTTTCAGGATGTTTTGAAGCACAGTGGCTGAGATCCAACAGAAGACTGGTATGTGGCACATGATGTGAAGGCTTCTTGCACTTCTGATGTGTGAGATGATTCTGCTAGCTTGATGCTCATCACTAATTCTCTTCCTGAAATATTCCTCCTTCTGAGGGTCAGTGAATCCCTGGATTTCTGTCAGACGGTTGATGTATTCAGAAGGGATCTGATTGGCCGCTGCTGGTCTGGAGGTGATCCAGATAAGAGAAGAGGGAAGCAGCTCTCCTTTGAAGAGGTTTGTCAACAACACACCCACTGATGAAGTCTCAGTCACATCAGAAACTCTGTCACAGTCTGAAAACTGCAGTTTAATTTTGCTTTCATCCAGACCATCAAAGATGAACACAACTTTATACTCATCAAATAAATTTGAGTCCAGACCTTGAAGTTCAGGATGAAAGTCAATAAGAAGTTTGTGAAGACAGTACTGCTCATCTTTAATCAAGTTCAGCTCACGAAATGTAAGCACAAACATGAAATTTACATCCTGATTGGCTTCTCCTTCAGCCCAGTCCAGAATGAACTTCTGCACAGAGACTGTTTTCCCAATTCCAGCAATGCCTTTAGTAAGAACAGTCTTTATTTTACCTTTTCTCTCCTCCTTACACCCTGGTTCAGGTAAGGGATCAAAAATGCAATTACAGTGGATTTGAGTGTCTTGTAAGGGTTGTGCCCTTGGTGTTTTCTCCATCTGTAAAACCTCATGTTCTTGATTCACCCCTTCACTCTCTCCCTCTATGATGTACAGCTGTGTGTAAATACTGTTCAGGAGGGTTTGATTTTCTTGTAGTTTGATTCCCTCATATAGGCTCTCATACTTCTTCTTCATACTGGTTTTGTGAGTGTCTTTGACTCTCTGAAGGACATCATTTACTCGCTGGTGAGAATCATTCTGCTGGTCTCCAGTCTCCTCTTCCCTAGAGACAATAAGAAAAGGAAGATTGAAAACCTTGGAAAAAATAATAAAATTGCCCTGAATACTGCTTTTTAAAATCAAGTTAAATAGACCACTCACTTTATAAATCAACCACATCAAGTGGCACAGTACATTGATGGAATATTGACATCTCAAATCAATACAGTTATTATATTTAGTTTTAGCGCCTACAATGGGCAGAGTTTAACACAATTTGACATGCATCATCATAATGTCCTTATGTCTATATATTCCTTTAAGTTTGGAAACTGCTTTTAGCATCATAGGTCAATTAGTCGTTCAGTGCCACACCCAAATTTCATTGGTTTATTTCTGCAAAACCATTTGATAAGTCACAATTATGATAATGCATGGCAAATTCGTACATATCAGACAAATGGGCTAAGACAAGTTAGAAAAAGAGAGAAATTCACACTTACCAGATGTCAGAGGTCACCGTTTCATCACTGAAGACAGGAGGTTTAATCATAGAACTGTTACTCTTCATAGACACATAGCTTGGATCTGGAGATGCTGCTCTCAGTGTCTGCACTCTGGTAACATTTTGTTGTAAGTGTTAATATATTATTAGGCTTCTTTTTGCAGCATACAGTACTGTGCAAATGTCTTAGGCATGTTAGATGTTTAACAAAACATTTGTCTAATTACGGTTATTTTGTATCTTCTGATTTAGTGTGTAGGAATATCAATTTTAAATTTCCAAACACTCCTTTTGAACATAGTGTAATAATCCAGTGAGATTGTATGCTGTTAAATACAGATAGTAACAGATAGTTTAGGCCTCATAAAGACCTGATCTCAAAATCAAGCCACATGATGAGACAGAAGCAACTGAGACAGCATAAATCCTTAAAAAACCTGTAACAAGTTCTTCAAGATAGTTGAAACAACTTTAGCCAGGTGTACACTGTGCAAATTCTGACATTTGGGAGGTCGTGAGCCCTTGCAGACGGTATGAGTCAGTTTATCTGATAATCGTAAGGATGCAGTGGTAAACGACATGACTTTATGACCTAGCGAATTTCAAAGCAATAGCAAGAATTTTTTTAGCTATTTATCATTATAAGACATAAAGCCAGAGGAAGAGATTGCTTAAATTCATTGTAGCTTGCGATTTAGAAATAAGAAAATTTCATGCACCGTTCCTGCCAATTTTACTTGGATTTAACTCAAGCGCAAACATGGTGTTTAGTGCAGAATTCTGAGTTAATGTAGGCTACCTGTATTATTAATCTTTGATGTAGGCCATGTTCTTCTCATCTGTGTCACCGCTTGAATGTTGATAGCATACATTCTGAAGAGGATCCGTGAGGTCTTCTCCATGTATAAGCGCTTTAAAGCCGAATGGAGCAAAGTTTAAAAAAATCTTGTTTTAGTGCAGTGTTTGATTAACAGGTAGAACTTTCAACCTAGAAGTCCTTGGTTTCACCAGACACACGCTTGGGGAGATTAAAAAATCCATCATATCCATGCATATCCAATTATAACAGATGCTACATACATAACCTCCCAAATGAAGCCCAAGAACTGAAACAAATGCAAGTTTGATGAATAAAAATAGACTATGATGAAAATGTGAAACCTCTGTCCATCAGAGTGATAAAGACTGCATTCTAGTGCAACCCTATGGCATTTTAGTAGAATCCTTCTCAGTGATGTGGTCATGAATAATATGGGAAAAACATAGTTTTACACAACCATTTTCTCCAAATGAGTAAAAGCTTAATGAACACTCAGTTTTCATTGATCGTGTGAGTTGTAACACGTTCTCCTGATTGGTCAACTTCGGATAGATCGCCAAATCGGCTTGTTCATCCGCACTCACCTCAAGAATTCAAGCTGACAGTCCCGGGAGATTGCGTGAAAATCCACAGTGCTTGTGTGGTCACGGTTCACATCATGTGAGAGGAATAATACTTTTTTAAATAACTGGCAGCATCAACACACTGATGACTGATGTATGCAGTCATGAAATCACACAGCCTCCCGTCGAATTCTGAATCTGTCAAATGTCGGACAGCATTTGTAATAATGATCCATATTTTGTAATTTTTTTTTTTAAATCAACAGATGAGTTTTCAGATAATGTAGCCCCTGGCCATGCCAGTCTTCGTTTTATTTCTAAATCGCAAGCTACAAGGCATTGAAGCAATGTCCTCCTCTGGCGTTCTGTATTATAATGATAAATAGTGCAAAATTGAATGCGAATGCTTCAGAATTTCCAGATCGTAAAGTCGTGTTGTGTACCACTGCATCTGTCCGATTATCAGATAAAGTGTGCAGGGGCACAGTTAACGTGGGGACACTCAGGGGGTCACGTGTGCAGGGGCTCATGACCTCCCGAGTGTCAGAACTCACACTGTGTACACCAGGCCTTACCTGCTGACTGCCATCAAAAACTGTGCACAAGTGCACTTTAGGGAATTTGTGATCACATCAAATACTCCTCGTGTTTTTTCTCAAGTGCCTTTTGCACAGTACTGTACGTGTTTTTACAATCTTGATTTTCCAAAACAATTTTAATTCACTGGAAGCCAAACACGCAAGAACTTCAAAACTAGGCTATATTGTGGTATATTAATTGGAACAGTCCTGAGATATCTAAATTCTCATTAGTCTGAAAGCTTCAGCTAATCTAACCATTAAGGTTGCTGCATTATTGGTACATGGGGCCTTAAGTCTGATGGTTGCTTTAATCAGGATTAAACTACTGGATGTGATCCTCAACCTATCGTGATTAGGAAAGAACTGCACCTGGAGATTGTAAACCGACATCAACATGAGATGATCTAATTTCCATACATTTTGGGTCCATGTTTTTGAGTTTGTGTATAAAGCCTACACTTTGTGCATTACTTGTTAGTCAGTCAACAGATTCCCACATTCATAGTGCACTGAAATTGTTGGCTAATTGCTAAATATTTGCACTTAAAGAAATGACTAACATGTTTAAAATGATGCACAATTATGTACATCTACATGGGGCTGGGAGCAATTTCACCAAAGCGCCATATTGACATCACATGATGTAGGATACTACAGTACACAATTCATTTCGATATATCATTTTTGATAATTTTTGACCAGTCAGAGCTAGTTAATGTGGCTCGGGATAGGGAAGTTTGGGGCCCCCTGCTGGGGCAGCTGCCCCCGCGACCCTACTTCGGATAAGCGGTTGAAGATGGATGGGTGGATGGATTTTTGACAAATGTGCATCAACATCGCAATCAGTGCAAGTAGGTATAGCTGCAGGTCAGAGATCTACAAAAGGGGTGAATCTCCAAAATAGGCCGTGGTTTCTACAAAAGGGGATGGGGTTACTTCAAAAGGGTGTTGTGCCAACTCCAAAAGGGGGTGACACCTTCACAGACAGTTAGGGAAAGAGTTGGGTAAGGGGCTCCCTATATCTTTGCTGCCAATTTGAAGCTCTCTCCCATTTTTGGACCTCTGTCTGCAACTATACATTTCTCAACTATATGTACAACTATACATTTCAAACTTTGAATTTGGTGTTATGCTGCATCCAATCCAATAGGTGTCAGTTTAAAGTACATAACTGTCATATCAGCCAGGGAAACATGCACCAACATTAAACATGAATATGCATCACATGATCACACTCACCTAAGGTTAGAGGTCACTGTTTCATCACTAAAGACAGGAGGTTTTATCATAGAGCTGTTACTCTTCATAGATACACAGCTGGGTTCTGGAGATCCTGCTCTCTGGGGTGGAAAAGAGTCCTCCATATTTGTCCCCTTATACAGAATTATTTTTCTGTCAACGCCCCCCTCCTCGTTGTCCATGGCACGCCAGCTGTGTCTGTTCATCTAATATAGAGTACAAAATAAGACTGCTATATAAAGAAGAAACAGGTGACAAAATTGCTATCCCTCCAGATTGTATCACAGTCATTCAGATTGGTCAATTAAAGTGAGTATTTCAATTATTCACAGTCATTCACACTAGTGCCATCTTTGATTTTTAAAGGGAATGAAAATGAGGCTGTGAGAGATAGACTTACCATCTCTTCAACGGCACTAGTGTATAATTAAGCAATATCAAATGAGCAAGAGTGCGATATGGCCCTACAGCAGCACTGCTGGGATTCGGCCATAGATAATTACAGCAGTGCTGATTTAGGGTCATATAGCATGACTGAGAGTGTGATATTGCTTAAATACAACAGCTCAATGAACAAGTACATTTTCAAAAATGAGTACGGTCATAAATACGCATTTGTGAATGGAACTACTTTCTTACGTGACGAATCAGAATCTGCCGTTGCTGGTTCAAACCGAATGATGAGTCCAAGCCTTTGTTAGTAATTAAAAAATGTCACTTCAGAAATAGTATCACGGCTTGTGCTGTTTCTAACAAGTTATTGGATAAACAAGGATGTATGTGTGTATGTGAGAGAGAGAGAGAGAGAGAGAGAGAGAGAGAGAGAGAGAGAGAGACGGAGCGTGTGCAATCACCTGTTGCCACTTCCAAGCAGAGATGCTGTCAGCTTTCTGAAGATGAGCGTTCTCAGCTGTACAAATAGCGTCCAAGCGGGGGTATTTCTCCCTATTTCGTGGTAGCCGGTGCACAAGAGTCGATCACTATAGAAACCGCAATGGCCTCCACCATTTTAAACAGCATCCATTGTGTAATTAATCAGCCCGTGGTGTGTCTCAGTGATATGCCGTAATGCTGAAGTTGTTTGTATAAAGCCGTTTAAAGCCATTTCCTAGCTGTATTTGTGTAGTAGTGGTAAAACAAGCGATCACGAAGAGCTCCTAGATCACATCTGATTTTCCCACAACTCATGTAGTCTGGAGTTCTTTGTATACTGAATGTTCTTGGACACAAATTTATCAATGTTTTGTCTGCAGAATGATTTAAAACACTTTAAACTGCAGTAAAGTCCATTGAAGAGACTGTCACAGCCTCGTTTTCATTCCTAATAAAAATATATTCTGTGCCATTTCAGCTTGGTAACTTTCTATCAAAATAAAGTTTATATTTCCGTGATTTAATCATTTTATCTGAAGAAGGGCTTTTTACACTACAAGACAAATATATTGGTCCAGCTCAGGATATTATTCTTTAATCATTTTGACCAAATTCTTCACATATGCAAAGGCCAAATGTCCACCCAGCTTCTTGGAGATAGTTTGCTGCCAAAAAGTATTCTACTTCCAGAGAGTCATGTGATTAGAGGAACAGTCAAGAAGGGGCATGTTCAGAGGGACTTTCCAGGGGGGACATCCAATTCAGGGACACAAAATATTTTAGACTTTAAGCATTAAAAATTTATTAATAACAAAATATATATTTTGCAAGCTTCCTTGGGGACAAAATCAGAGTAATTATTTTTAATTAATTAATCCTGGGTACATATTATTGTGTTCTATGGTAGAGGGGGACTAACTATGTAAGATGAGCATTTAGAAACAAGTATTAGCCCATTTTTACACAAAATAATGTCATGGGGACTCAAATGGCACCGAATGCTAGGAATGACCCAGATGGCGCTAGAGTGACTAAGGTCTACTGCATCATTCATCCAAATTCTGACTGTTGAAAACTGAAAATAAATTCATATGACAACTCTGTGAGGGGTCTCAAGACAAACATGTCTATTAAATCGCCTGTCAGGCAAAATCCTCACATGGCATCATGAATTATCGACTCTAGTAGTGAATACTTGCAACATATTTGATATACATATCAAGTGTTCTTGTGTCCAAGAACATATATATATATATATATATATATATATATATATATATATATATATATATATATATATATATATATATATATATATATATATTAATTTTAGAAATAGGCCTAAGTCTTATTTTGTAAAGAGAACAATGAATACCCAATCTTTGCACAAAAACTTAATTACAATCGCCACACGTCTTTCATCCATCGTTCAAGATCACGCAGTGAAAGATGGCGGTTTCATGTGGCGTAATATTCATTTATGGTTTCATTTTAGTGTCAAAATGTCGTCTTATATTATCATTAACGTGTCTTCTAACTGACTTATCAGTCTATATCTGTTTCGTTAGTCTTCTTCATGAACCATCGGCTCCAATCCCTGATACAATATTTCAAGAAAGACACAATAACGATGAAAACAGCACGCGATATATTACATTAACATATGAAAATGACCCAACCTGTCCACCCTGTTGTATGGCGTCGTTTTGACCGTGTTTCCTGGTGCGTGCTATCCGAAACCTGCCCAGCACAACAACTTTCGGTTGTCATGCTCGTTTTACTCCTCTCCAGATTTATCAAGATAAATACTGGGACATAATATTCGATAATCGAGAGGTTGTACAGATAACTGATGTTGTATCAAAAATATAAAAAGTTCGATTCGAAATTATTTATTTGTTTTTTAACTAGGGACATTGTTATTAGGTTACCACGAACAATAATAATAAGCTTCAAAGTGAAATAAAATGGATTAGGATATATTCGCAAACACTTGTGCAGGATGGGAACTGGTTCTTCTTCCGCTCATTTTAACATTCAGAAATGCTGAAAGACAAGAGCGGACTTGTGACGTCACAAGACGTGTTCAAACAAGAGGGATCAGCGCCTTGTAGAGATAATGAGAGAACATCAGAAAAACAGCTTTTGGTCGTGTAGTCAAGGGCATATATATACGTCAATGCCCTCCTATATGTTTTAGGATTTTGCGTATGCCCACCTAAAATAAATGATGATACGTGTGGCCGCCAGATCAACCAGTAGGCTTTTGACCCGGAACATTTTTAATCTAATAACTCGCCGCAGCACCGTTGAGTGAATTTTGTTTTATTATTATTATTAATATTTAATTTTAATTATATATATATATATATATATATATATATATATATATATATATATATATATATATATATATATATATATTTATACAGAGATTCTCTCTAAACGCGCACGGGGATGCACTGAGGAGCACTAGCAAGACAGACAATCGGACTGAGCTGATCCACCAATCAGAACGTTCATTTCAGACGCGATTGGATATTAACCAATCATATTTTCCGTTTCAGTAAGGGGCGGGGCATTTTCAGCGTCTGACACAAGCATGCCTGGAGAAATCATTAGCGCTGCATATTTATTTCCCAGCTAAACGTAAATATATGTATGAAAATTTATATGTATCTTATGTAATTAAACTTTGTGAAAAAACTGCATGTTATTGCACCCATGATGCTCTTTTTCCCTCTTTTTTTGCCTTTTCTGCTATCCGTGTTCTGTTTTCTCGTGATATCAAGTTACATTTATATTTCTAAGTAGGAAAACAATTTCACTCTACACAGAAAAGCACATAATAGTACACAAAAAATAATAATAAAAAAACATGAATTTTTATGTAGGCTATATATGGTAATACAAGATTATAACGTGTTAAACGTGAACCACTACACTCATATTAATGCTTAACACTGTATTGCGTATTATGAATTAGTTTATTAGTTATAATAATAATAAAGTATTATAGCAGCCTAATAAAAGGCACAATAATGACACCTATTCATGTAAATACATATTTAACATGAAGTTACCATACCATTGTTCTTAGCAGTGTACTCTACACCATGACAGATAGAAACTTAAATTCTTACACATTTTACATGAAATGTATATAAATGTAAATTAATTTTAGAGATCGGGTGCGTGTGTTTTTATAAATTCACAGTATGCCCACCTCTTCAGACGCTTCTTGGTTAAATTCACACTAAAATAACAAATATCTAAAGGTGACATTTCTTATTTCTTATAACTGTGTGTAATTGTTGTTAATAAGTCATTAAAACACAGTTAACATTATTTTACTACAGTAATATTGTAGTAGTAACCATGGTTACATGTGTGGTAACTATAGTTTAACTAAATACCATGGTTAAACTATAGTTACTGAAGTGAAATGGTTAATTTTTGTAAGGGTAAACAAAACTCTAATGGTAGTCTAATGGTATCACCCATCCCTAGTCTAAAGAGACCTTAGGAGTCAACAGCACATAAACTGTTATGTAAAATAAATTAAAGGGCACCTATTATGCAAAATTCACATTTACATGGTGTTTTAACATAAATGTGTGTTGGCACAATTAAGTGAACCTATGAGAATATTTATTGTTTTAAATTAATATACATGTCCTTAAAGCCTGGTTAAAAAATGCATAAAATGCTTTTAGGGATTTAAGCATGTATTAAGGTGATGTATGCTGAAGAATATGTTGTAGGCTTAGCCTCAACTGTATTTCATTTATTTATTCTTTTTATATATATATATATATATATATATACACACACCCACCGACCGCTGTTTTTGTTTTTTTCTTAAGAGCCATCAGAAGAAATCACCAAAATATATTTTTGTATCCAATGCTGTTTATTTATAACCCACCGGCTTCATTTAAGTTGAACCATTGTTACAGAGCAACCCAGGATTTTCCCCACTTTTCCCAAACAATATTATAGGTTAAAGTGAAATTCACAGTTGTTCTCCGTGTGTCTCTTCTGAATTGGCCTGCACATAAATAGCATACTTATTTGATGTTGTCAAACTTTGACTGAAATTAGGTGTGTTAATTCAAATGAGCTCCGCCGGTTTGATGTCTGGCCCTATAATAAAACAAAATGATCACTCAATACACATGGGTGATAAATGATGCAATCACAGAGTTCAGGGTTCTTACCATGTTCGTTGTTAAGTATTCTGAAGCCAGGTGTAATATCTCAATCCTCAAACTCTTCTGCATAAAGGTGTTCATAAAGCACAAGGGCTTCTTTAACTGTTTCGTACCCAGCTAGAACCACAACCTTTTGGGGCCCTAAAAACACTTGAAACACATTTCCGTAGGTCTTGGACAGCTGAAGGAAACAGAACAAGGCATTTGTAAAAAACAATATATAAAAATGTTAATATTATTATTTAAAAGTTCATTTCTTACCTCACAAAGGGTGTCAAATGGTCTTTCGAGGTCAAGTGTCAGCAGGTTTCCCAGCAGTGGCAGTGGTTTGGGTCCTGGTGGGTCTTTGCCTTCTTTCTGAGGTTTGGAGCTATTGGAAAGCAGATATAAAACCAGAAGCACCAGCAAAATGCCCAATAATGTTCCTGTGCTGGAAAACTGCAGAAGTGCCTCCCAAACAGCCATTGTACAATCGAGCTGAGCAGCCAAATGCTGCAGAACTCTCCACCTAAACGTTTTATACTAGATACATGAGGGAGGAACCTCATATTATTCTGGGTAAAGATACCCTTTAAACCCAAGTAATCGTAAGAAGAGAGGGCAGAAGTCAAGTGTCATGCCCATGTGCCCCAGCAGACTCTTGAGCCAAGTTTTAAGATTATTGTGGGTAAGTATTTGTCTAAAACGATGTAGCAGAAATCACATATTCACGTGTCTTTAGCCAGTCCAATCGAATTGCAACTCCATCAGTTGCTTTACACTGAAAATTCATCATCCACCACCCTTATGGTGATCCAAACTTTTATGATCACTCTTATTTATTTATTTATTTATTTTTTTTTTAACACTGATCACTGGCTGTTAAGTTCAGTTGCAAGTTTAAGAGTTAAGGATTTGAACCCATGTCCTCAAAAAACTGGCCCACTAGAATAACACATCTTGTACCACTAGACTTGTACATTTGTAAATGAACTACTATGTTATTAAAGTGTTTTCTTTTTACTTTGGTTATGGTCCTAGGGCACCAGTGAGCCAGTGCTGCCACTGATGTCCCCTCAAAAAAAATAAAAAAGGTAAGGTACATGATGCACCTGCCAGATCTCGTCAGCATCTAGATATATGTCACGCTTCCATGGATGATTAAGCTTCTTCAGAAGTTCTATTCAAAGTACTAAAGTCACAGAAGCCAGAGGGTAAATAGATCAAATAAATACATTTACCATTGAATAGTGGTAACATGATAACTGATATACATGTCAATTTAATGAGATATGTATCCACTTAGACAGCTGGAACTAAACTGAACTGGTGGGCTTAAGGCCCCTGTATTTATACTACTATATTACTGGAAGGTTCTAGAAAGTTCTATAAGTTACTCCTAGTTTAATCTGCACTGAATATATCTGAAATGTTCTGGAAAAAAGGTAAATTTCAAAATATCACTGTCCTGGTCACAAAAGCAAAGTTTGTGGGGAATAATAGCCATTTTCTGTACTTTTGAGGCATAATCAATTAGGAAATAACACCTACTACCCGGGGAAAATCTTCTTTTTTTTTCTATAATTGCCATAAAGAATTTGGTTTATTTTTATTTAAATTAGTGATTTAAGTTGTCCTTCTGCATTAAACGATTGTTGTTTTTTTTATTTAATGTTTATTTGACAGGGACAAATGCATAAAACATTGCTTTATAAAGAATACAAAGTGGATGCCATGCATACAGGTTTCTAGCCATGACTAATTTGCAACCCCTGTCCCTGATTAGGCTTTTAAAATTAAAACAAAATTTACAAAGTATTGAGTTTAAAATGTATAACTATGAAAATACATACAATAAATACATCCCATACATGAAATAAGATATGGGCTTAAGTGGATGTAGAAATCACTATAAACAGAGTTTAGACACATTTAACAATACAAGAACACAAAAGTGTGCATATTTTCAACATGATATGAAAAGCAATATGCAATTTATATTGCAATGTTTATTTAAAATGTTTTGCACACAATAGACAACATTTTATACTTTTTGTAGCCTTTAATTTGCACATTGTTTGGATGAGAACATAGTGCAAATGTTTATATCTCATTAGATTTAACAAAGAATTGATCAACAGATTAATCTGCTATCAAAATGTTTGCTAGCAACTTATTTTACAATACTGTTCTACATTTCAATACAATATAATTACAATCGACTACAGTCATTATTAGGTACTAACCCTAAACCTAACCCCAAACCTTGACTCATATTAAGTACATGTAGTTACATAATATTACTCAATACTTTGTACACTGTAAGTACTCTATATTAAATTTACACACAGTGTAAAATAAAGTGCAACCAAATATTTTTATGGTGTGTTGTATTAAATCATAAATGAATGGTGTAATGCTGTTCTGACATATTACCCTTGCATGTCCACTATTGGCTGATTGAGTGATTAAGGGCGGCCATTTTGGGTAGACATTACTATAGTGCTTATTTCACAACAGATTCACATGGTGTAACATCCTCGTGGTCGCTATAGTGTGGTTCGTTCTTGGTGGGGCACTTGGTGAGTTGAGCGTGGATGCCGCAGTGGTATGGATGGAGTGAAGCCTCCACATGTGCTATGCCTCTGTGGCAACGCGCTCAACAAACCACGTGATAAGACGCGTGGATTGACGGTCTCTGACGCAGAGGCAGCTGGGATTTGTCCCCTGCCACCCGGATTGAGGCAAATCACTACGTGACCACAGGGACTTAAAACACATTGGGAATTGGGCATGCCAAATTGGGAGAAAAAAAAAAGAATAAGCTTAAACTTTGCAAGTTCTTTATAAAAAGCTTACTCTTAAAACAAGTCCTATTTTTTGAGAAATATTTGACACTTAGCTTAAGACTTATTCTTTGCAGCATTTCTGAGAGGTTTTATGCATGTAGCACCACATTTTTAACCACAAAGTCTCAATCTGATTTGAATGGATGATTAACTATTCTTTAAGAAAAAGCTACCACTAGTGTAGCCACAGGTGGGCCTGGGATGGCCGGTGATACACATTGGGTATTCAGGCCCACCCATTCATTGTCTTATGCCCCTATTCCACCAACAGCCAAAAGCTTGCTGGCCTCAAACCATGAACTGCTAATGTCAGAGACTGTTGGGCTAGATGGAAATGGAGAAACATGAAAAACTGCTGTTCATGGAGCAACTGTGGCAAAATTCTGACGTATACAACTAAACTGGGCCACACCAAATTGTTGAGCCAAACCAGGAGGTTTACTGATTCTGTGTAGATTACAGAAACTTAAATCCAATTACTCACAGTGATGCATATCACATGCCAACAATTAAAGAAATTCTAGAATCCCTAGTTGGCACTGCTGTTGTCACATCACTTAAATAGCAGATACTGGCAGGTGCAAGACAAAACTGTGTTTGTGTGCTCTAATCGGCTATATCACTTCAAAGTTATGCCCCTTGGGCTTAAAAAACTCTCCTGCCACATTCTAATGCCCAAGGAGATCACCTTAGAGGACTTCAGGGCAGTAAATGTTTAGTAGACCTAGACGACATCCCCGTCTTTTCCCCTTCAAAAGAACAACATTTACAGGACTGTTGGAATGAAAAGGAGCATGGTATAAATGGCCTTTAGAGTGTCAGAGAGCTTTTGGACATTCTTCGAGATCACCTGGTGAGGCCACCAATATTAGGCCACCCTAATTTGTGATCTACGCAGAAGCAAGTGACATTGTTCTTGGAGCAGTGCTTATTCAGCAAAGAGGCTTGGAGTCAGAAGTTCTTGCCTTTGCTAGTCAAATGCTAAACAGGTCAGAACAGAATTATTTGACTAGAACAAGAGTGCCTTGCAGAGGTTTGGGTCCTGGAGAAATGGGGGTTCTATTTTGAAGGCATATGTTCTAGGCTGTTGTGTTTGTTCCACATTTAGGTGGCGATACAAGACTTATAGGAGATTGCAAGCCCTTGTCTACTTACCCAATATGATTTTGAATGTCAAGAGCTACATCGAGAATTGTCCAGTTTGTCTAATCTACAAACCACAGGGTAAAAAGGCAGCAGGTAAGTTACAACAAACCCCGGTAACCAGACCCTGGGCTTGATGTTGATATAATGGGCCCATTTTCGAGTTCCTAGATATCCTGGCTATGTTGTTATTTTACTAGTCTTTGTTGACTACTACTGCAGGTGAATGGAACTTTTCCCCTGGGAAAAACTACTGCTGAGTCTGTCTCAAAGATACTGGTCAAATAAATCATTGTTGGGGAGTCCCAGACTACGTGCTGTCTAACCAAGGACCTCAGTTTGTGTCAGAAACCTTTGCGGAAACCTCTAAGGGCCGGAACCTGAATCAAAAGTTTACCACGGCCTACCAACCATAAACGAACTTCACTGAAATCATTAATTGAACACTGAAAACCATGGTGGCTTCTTTTGTAGGAACCAAACACACTCACTGGGACCAGCATTTCATGAATTATGTTTTGCTCTCAATTCAGCTGTACAAGAATCCACTGGTGTCACACCAACTGAACTTAACCTCCGTAGACCACTCAGAGGCCCCTTGGACTTATTGATACAACCGCAGGCACTCCAGCATATACTAATATTGCACAGCTCAACGACGTAAACAATCTAGTCAAGAAAGATCTGAAAAAATCTGGACTCAGTCTGCATATGAATAATGACAAAAAGATAACTCTTCCAGCAGCAAACTTAGTTTTATCCAGGAGGTCTCCCATCCAAGTACAGACCAGGCTCAACCCTGCTTAGCTTAGCTTAGCTTAGCTTAGCTTCAGAGTAACCATGTGAAAGCTGCAGGGTGAAATGTCTGGTGGCAATATTGTTGATTGAATTTTTAATATTCTTAAAGTAAACAATCTTTAGTAGCTAAATATCCTAAATATGCCCCTGGAAACAATTAGCTAACATTTAAAACAATCTAAATAACTAAATAAAAAGTTTACAGACCTCATTCAATCAATAATTTCTCTTGGCACACCCACACAAATGTTTCTATCTATGCTACTGTCCATATAGTGTCGATCCTTTACAGAGTTGCAATGACCATCTTTTATCAGTGCCATCAAGTCGGTAGATGACATGAAGCTAAAGCCCCAACGTTAGTTAAGTTGATATCATTAACTACTTTGTTATGACGGTCAACAACTTCACAGGCAGAACCTGAACAACTTTTCAGTCCAACTAATACATAAAATGGTTGTTGTTCTCCTTCTGGACGGCTTGTTTCTGTCACTTTTTTACCTTGTTTCTAATGGAGACTGGCAACAAAAAACAGTCCAGTGGCAATCAGAATCATGCCCCTGCCCAGTGCCACGGGAAAACCATGGGTAGGAGCTCAATGAAAAAGCAATGAGCTCAAGGGAGGCGAGAGAGATCCTGGCCACATCCAAATGCTGGATAAAGCAGACTTGGGAGGCTGTACATGGAGGTAGGATTAAAATAAGGTGCTAATGAAACTGTTCTGAGACCAGTTTAGTTAAGAGTTACATTTGTCCAAAAACACTTTTGGTTAGGCCATTAAATATTTAGGCAGCAAGGTGCAGTAGGAACTGTGTTAGCTTTTGAATGCAGCCACTGCCTCCCTCTGACACATCTACTGGTGTTGCTGTTTGACAATGTTTCTTTGGAAATATGACTGAGATGCACATTGTTTCGCAATATTTTATGTTTTATTTATGCACAATCAATTGTTTTTCTCATCCACATTTTTTGAGGCTTTGCCACTGCTCCTACCGGACAAAACATCCAGTAAGTAGGAAGTTCTTAAATTCCATAATTTGTATTTATGGGGTGGAATGGGTCAGAGAAACAATTAATCAATACAATTATAGACCAAATTAATTCATGGTATACACAGTCTTGTTAAGAACAGATACTTTTATCCCAGTAAGAAGAAGGATCCAACCAAAGAAATGTTACCATGGAAAAGGAAATTGCGGCAGAAATGCTCAGCATTGACACACTCCCATGAAGAACTGTGAATGCCGTAATGGAGTGGATATCCATACACTCTAAAACAACTTATA
Organism: Xyrauchen texanus; assembly: GCF_025860055.1. NCBI lineage: Eukaryota > Metazoa > Chordata > Actinopteri > Cypriniformes > Catostomidae > Xyrauchen > Xyrauchen texanus. The sequence goes on along the minus strand of NC_068283.1, from coordinate 42,316,236 downwards.
CTGTATATTTGTATCTGAATATTGAGCAGCGAGATAAAAAATATTGTTTTTATACTTCTAATATGAGCGGGCACAATCAGAAGACTCATTCAGAAAGATCTACATAACCCACATCCCTTGTATGTTCATTTATTCAATATTTTGGGATATATAATTGTACTTTTAACCACCAGTAAGTGTGTAAGGGTCTCAACGCATTTCAACAGTTCAACACATTTTAGCAAGTTTAAATCAATTAGGCACAATTCCAGATTTTACCCCCAAATTAGGGCAGAAAATGTGCAAAACTGTCTCCAGATTATGTCTGGGCCTGCTTATATTAAATGACAAGTCAATATTTTTATATTGTACAACATACAAAAAATGTAAATACACATCTTTTCTCAGAGTCACGTTTCTTCTTTCTGATTTCTGACATTTTTATTTCTCCAAGAAAATGTCTTAATAAATGTGTTAAAGTACAAGTTATAAAACAAGCTTCATATTGCAAAAAAAGTCAAAAGTGGTTTCACACATCAGATGTTTTGCCGCTATTTACATACTGACATTTATTATATTTACTCAGCATGAGTAAAATTAGTGTTAAAATCATTCCTTCTCTATTTGAAATGATGTGAAATGTGTTGTGTCTATTGTTTCTTCTAAGGATCAATGTTATTGTCATGGATCAGGACCGTTTGATTGCACACAGTTTGTGTGGTGACGGATTCAATGTGATTCCCACTATTCCTTTGAGATCCAGCTCATCTCCAGACACTCCATGTGGAGGAGTGAAGCGGAAGTTCTGAAGGAGGGAGGTGAAGAACAGGAATAGCTCCATCCTGGCCAAACCCTCTCCTACACACACTCTGCGGCCTAAACAAGACAAAGAATGCATTTTGTTCCAATTTAAATGTGTGACATTAACTCTGTTTTGAGCCCTATAGAGCTGCCTCACTGTCCACTTAGACAGATGCCTTCTAAAGGCCTTGGCACACTTTCTGAGAAGTTCTTCTTCATTCTTTGTGCAGAGGTAAAAAGAAGTTAGAAACAGCTGAGCAACGACATACTGTTTGCAAACATTCAGACACCCTACACATCGCTGTGGGAGGCATTTAGAGATTAATATGAGGACACTCAACTGAGGATTTTATCATATTTGTTTATGTTTATGGTATGTCAAACATTTCACCTACATCTATTATGTTCGGGTCAAATCTGACTGGGGGGTAAATAATGCTGGGTTTCAATGCAGCTGTGAAGCTTCTCTTGAGTGAAGGATGTCACAGGATCTCTCTCTCTCTCTCTCTCAATCATAATGTATATACTGTAGATAATGTGTAATTATCTTACCCTAAACCTATTTTCTAACCCTAACTCTAACCCTAACTGATTTAATGCGAATTAGTTGTTAATCTCAAAGTAGGTGGAGCTTTATTAATAGAACTATTTTCTAACAATATATTTAAGCACTTTCTTTGATCCCACTTTATATAAGGTATCTTTAACTACTAGGTTTAGGAGTAGGGGTTGAGCTGGGTTAGGGGTTAGGGTTAGGAGTTAGGAGTTAGTGTTTAGGGTAAGGGTTGGTTTAGGAGTTAGGGTTTAGGGTAAGGGTTAGGAGTTAGGGTTGGGTTAGGGTTAGGAGTTAGGGTTGGGTTAGGGTAAGGGTTGGTTTAGGAGTTAGGGTTTAGGGTAAGGGTTAGGAGTTAGGGTTGGGTTAGGGTAAGGGTTGGTTTAGGAGTTAGGGTTTAGGGTAAGGGTTAGGAGTTAGGGTTGGGTTAGGGTAAGGGTTGGTTTAGGAGTTAGGGTTTAGGGTTGGGTTAGGGTTTAGGGTAAGGGTTAGGAGTTAGGGTTTATGGTAAGGGTTGGGTTAGGAGTTAGGGTTAGGGTTTTTAGGGTAATTACAGATGTATTTAAATGCAGGTACTTAAAAGTGCAATGCTACAACACATTTGTATATAATAAGTAAACTGTATCAAATGTTAAAGTAAAAAGTAGTTAAAGCCACCTAATATAAAGTGGGTCCCATTATTTTTTTAATTTGGTACTGAATACCTGGTAATTCATTTAGCATTGCTTCATCTGTGAAGCATATTGCTTTACATACAGTATCAGCCAAACTTAGGTACCTTAGAAGGCAGCATAATTTTGGTGCCATCTGTCCTGAACAGTCTTTGGGATTGTGCCGATGATGCCTTTGATGCAATATATATAATCAATTGCCTTATTCGTGAAGAATACATGCTGGCAAAAATTGTTACCTTAGAAAGCAGCATAATACTGCCGTCTACTGTTTAGGTGCATACCTATGATGTCTTAAAATGCTTTCTAGGTAGGCAGCTTACTTGGTTTTGGAACAGAACTACCGAGAGCTTAAATGTTCACTGTACCTGCAGAAAATGGCATGAATGCGTCTTTCTTAACAAACTGTCCCTTCTCATCAAGGAAGTGTTCTGGGTAAAAGCTGTGCGGTTTCTCCCATTCACTTTCATCCTTTAATACAGACGTCAGCAGAGGAAATACTGTGGTACCCTTGATAATTGAATAAAGACCAAATTAGAAAGAATGTTTTCAAGTTCACTTAAAAAGATTCACAAAGTTCACATATTTTTTTCTTCTTTTGACTGACCTTCTTGATGAAGTATCCATTAAAATTAACATCACAGCTGGTCGTATGGGGGAGACTCATGGGTACTATGTTGGCCAGTCTTTGGGTTTCATGGATCACAGCGTCTGTATATGGTAATTTCTTCCTGTCGTTCACAGCTGGTTGACGTCCACCGATCACTCTGTCAATCTCCTCTTGAACCCGATCTGCACACAAATACAGCACATCAGTGTTCCTTTAGACTCCAGTGAATTCAGCTGAAGAAAACATCCATATAAACATTGAAGCATGAAGATAAAAACTCTTTAAAATACTGTGTTTTTACCCTGTATATGAGGGTATTTGGCCATAATCATCAGACCCCAACGCAGAGTTGTGCCAGTGGTGTCAGTACCAGCCACAAAGAGATTCAACACCGTCACTAGAAGATTATCCTGATGGAAGTACGAGTCCTTCTCACCAGATTGCTGAAAAATACAAATCCATACAATTCTATTCACTCACCTTAAAAGTTTAATTCAATAGCTTCATCCAGCATTTCTAATAATTACAATAAAGAGCATAATTGATTCAAATGTTTGGGCAAAGTGGAGGGTTGTGATTTTCGTACCTCGTCACTTTGTTTACGGATGAGGAAAGAATCGATAAACCCTCTGCGGTCCTGTGGATTGAGAGTCTCCAGCAGCCCACTGATCAACTGAGTGTTTGCCGCCCTGTTTTTCAGAGCATTTCTTATGATAGTCCTTTTGCTGTTCAGGAAGGGGCCCAACCATGGAAATATGTTGTAAAGCTATAAGCACACAGTCAGAGACAGGACAAAGAGATTTAATGGGAGCCTCAGAGATGCCAGCTGCAACTTGGGAGAGTTTGAAAACCTTTATTGTCCCGCATTAACATAGTATGCGTTAATATGGACATTAAAGGCCAGAGTATACTTTAGATTTTTGCTTACAAGGCAAGTGACGTATGAGCACTGTATGCATACAACCCGATTTTTCTAACCGCATAGACTCTTTATGCATAGTGTACGCATGTGTCTAAAATTGATTGCACTAATGAGCAGGCCCACAAAGTGGCAGCACACACCATTTCACAAAGTAGTGCAAGAAGACGTCGTAAACGCTGATGAGCAACAGGAGACACAGGTGGAACAACAACAGTGGATTTGCTCTTCAAAAGTGCATGTGTGAAGAGGTAAAGAGATACCTGCACCTGTATCAATCCAGTCTGAAAGACTATAAAAACATCTTTATGGGTCTAAAATCCTAAAAAACTGGAGTGGTGGTGGCACAGTGGACTAAAGCACTAAACTGTTAAGCAGAAGGTTGTCGGTTCGATCCCCACAGCCACCACCATTGTGTCCTTGAGTAAGACACTTAACTCCAGGTTGCTCCGGGGGGATTGTCCCTGTAATAAGTGCACTGTAAGTCGCTTTGGATAAAAGCATCAGCCAAATGTAGAAATGTAAATGAAGAGAAATAGTCTAGTATCGCATTGCAGTCGTAGCACATATGCACTGAATGCCTGTGTACATGGAGGGGGTTGATTATACCATTTTTCTTGACTTTATCTCATTATTAATGTGTGTTTGTTGGGAAAAAGCTCAAAGTGTCAATTCTGTTACCATGTTTTTTTGGTAAACAATTGATTAATGAAAAATGGATATTTGTAGAAATTTTCTTTTTGGCTAGTAATAAAACAGTTTTAGTCACATGACAGCATGAAAAGGGCGAAAAGTGTTTATGAATTGATAATCTGCACTTTTACTCGTGATTTGTGAATAAAAGTGTTCATTTTACGATATGCACAGTACAAGCCACGTAAAATCCTTTTGCCAAATTGTAGGAATAATAACGTGATTCTATGAAACCAGGTTGGATAAATCGTACTGGCATACCCGCATAGATGCCGATCCACCAACCCGAACGTTCTCGTTTGCCCTGTCGACCATTTCTTTGAATCGAGAATCGGTGTATTCAAATCTGCTGCCATACACAATAGCTGAGATGATGTTTGATACAGCGTAGTTCACAGGCTTTGTTGTGTCAAAGGGATTCCCTGGAAATGAAAAAAGAAGCGAACAAACAGTCTGTTTTAATGGATCATAAAAGTAAAAGAAGATTGCAGGTGACCAGGGGTATGCTGCAGGTGGTACCTTCAAACTTCTCAAACTCTTCTTTCAGGTACTGAATTTCCTCTATGATTTTCTCTTCACTTCCTCTCTTCCCCATCCCAAAGTCCCGCAGGTTAGTGAGGGCGAAGCGTCTCATCTCTTTCCAGTTCTCCCCATTGGAAAAGAGGATCCCTGATCAAACCAGGACAGTGTTTCACAGACATTAACTTTTAGACATGACAGAATTGTGCAATATCAGTTTGTCGGTAAGCCTCTAAAACAAGTTAATCCTAAATAGTTAAGTCTAAATAGTTAATTCAGGGTTCTTACCATGTCCTTTGTTAAGTAAACTAAAACTAGGACCAATTTCTCGGTCCCCAAACTCTTCTGCATAGTTCACAAGGGCTTCTTTAACTGTTTTGTACCCAGCTAAGACCACAACTTTTTTGGGACCGAAAAACACTTGAAACACATTTCCGTATGTTTTGGACAGCTGGAGGAAACAGAGTAAGACATTTGCAAATATCAAAATGTTTATTATTATCATTGCATAGAGATGTCTATGTCAGTTCCTTACCTCACAAAGGGTGACAAAGGGTCTTTCGAGGTCAAGTGTCAGCAGGTTTCCCAGCAGAGGCAGTGGTTTGGGTCCTGGTGGGTCTTTGCCTTCTTTCTGAGGTTTGGAGCTATTGGAAAGCAGATATAAAACCAGAAGCAACAGAAAAGCACCCAATAATGTTCCTGTGCTGGGAAACTGCAGAAGTGCCTCCCAAACAGCCATTGTACAATCGAGCTTAATGGCAAAATACTGCAAAACTCTTCTGCACTTCTTATGTAATCAAACCTTTATAGTAGTTGCATAAGTTTCCCTCCTCCCTTGTGTGATTCTGGGGGAGGAGTTTTCCATCAAAGCAAAGAAACCATGAGAACAGTATGGTTGAGTCAGCAGAGATATATGACACCCTTCGATGAATAACTGAGTTATATTATTCAGCTTGTTCAACAAGACAAAGAAATTGTCCAAGTAAACCCATTGAGGCTAGAATACAGCTTAAAAAGCTTTTTCACTAATATTATTGCCTTGACATGTTTAACCCTAGAACGCATATGTGGGTCAAACATATTTTTTTTGACTAAGTCTTGTGATCTGCATTCAAACATGTGAAATGACCTTTTTAATATTTAGTCTAATATTATTTCAGTAATAGGAGAATTGGCATCACTACCCGTACTTCTACTAGAATGCATGTTTGTTTCCTGTGGTATTCAATGTATTTTACACTGGTATTATTTTTGTAAAACATTGTTTTATTTGTTATGTAATTAAATATATGTTAAAAACCATGTTTTATGTGTAGTATTCAAGTATAGAAAGTTGTCATTCAGCCAAAGCTTATATCCAAAGTGCTTGACATTACACCCATCCCATTACAGGGACAGTCCTTATGGAGCAGCCTGAGGTTATGCCTTGTTCAGGCTGCCTGTAGCCAGCCTAGTGGAAGGGGGTTCTTTTTTTTCTTAAAGTGGAACTTTTTGCAGATTTTTCCCTCATTTTGTATTTAATTATGAGGTTCAAATGCTTCATTTTGGTGACTTTTTATGCTCTAATTTGTTCTGGATTAGCTTGTCTGCTGGTATCTTAACGAGCACGCTTTTTGATACATTGAAAATATTTACTACAATGTTGTCAAATTGCTTACCAAGTTTAACAACCGTAGGCTACCCTGTTTGGTAGTCTTTTTGAAAATATGTTCAATATTCTGCGACTATGACGCTGCTCGTCTTTTCGCGCCATACTCACAATCCAGCTGGATGTCGTTAGCCTCACTGATTTAAGCGGGAAGGTGTGACGTTCGACATTCGGTTTCGCAGATGTAAGGGACCGTCTGAAAACTCCACTCACTACGCTAAAACATAGACGTCCACTCATTCATTAAATTCACGTGCAATTTCTACATGAAAAAAATAAATAAAAACGGTAAAACTCATTTTCACAGGCAGAATGTTCTTATAAGTTCCCAGAGGACAGACAGACATACTACAGGTGAGATTATTGCAATATGATCAATTATATAAGTACAGTGATCAATTTTAGAGGATAGAAGGACTTACTACTTAATCATTAAAATAAAACAATAAAAAAAAAAACTACAGCCTTTACATTTAGAAAATATCATTTTGGTGAATTTTAGTGATTTTTTTTTCTAAAATAATTGATTACTGTACTTATGTAACTGATCATACTGTAATAATAGTATGTCTGTCTGTCTTCTGGTAAGTTATAAGAACATTCTGAATGTGCAAATGTGTTTTACAATTTTGTTTTTTCATGTATAACTTGCACGTGAATTTAATGTATGAGTGGACATCTATGTTTTAGCGTAGTGAGTGGAGTTTTCAGATGGTCCCTTACATCTGCGGAAACCGAATGTCCAATGAATGCCGAATGTCAAACTAACTTTCCCGCGCTCACACATTTATTATTATTTTATTTTTTTGCACTGCACAACGTCATTTGCTGCGCATGTAACTCCTGTAAAGGATTTCAATTTTCAATGTGTCTGAAATTCTTCAGAGTTGAATAAAAGAAATATGAACGATTTTTAAATGTAAATTACTAATGAAATGATCATTACAGTTAATTTTCCCTAATAAACAAAAATAATAAAAAAAAAAACAAAGAATAAGCATCTAGATTTCACCTTGGTCTTTTTTGACCCACATGTGCATTGAATGGGGATAAGGTTACATAAGCTTTCTAAGGTAAAACTATGATGAACTGTGACACAGAGCAACTTTAAACTTTGTTAAACTTCACAATAAAGTTACCTCTTACCTACTGTCACCTTTTATTGGGCTTGACATGTTTCAACGAGTATGTTAAGAGTATAAAACAACTCTGATTCAGCAGTCTGGACGATGAGAATAACACCAAAGTTCACTTTTGTCCTTGACTTAATTATGAAGTCTAGTATGAAGTCTAAATACATGAAAATCAATTTGTCAATCATTCATTCAGCTTTGAATTGTGTGCTTTGAACAGGGAAATGAGGAAGAATGTGTAACTGAAGATTATCTTTGCTCACAGTTACTGTTTATAAAAATGTAAATTTGAGGCTCAAGGGTTATAATACATGGTTGTGGTGAAAAATTGCAAAAACTGTTGATAATGGATAACTTTAATATCACTTCATGAAATATGAACCTCGTGTGACCCCGTGTCCACATGTGTGGACATTGTATTTTGGCTTCGCTATACACAACGCATAATTTATGAATTACAAACCAACTAAATACCGATCACAAGAGTCTGCGCTGTCATTTAGTGGTTAAACTTCTGCTGCACTGTGTCACGTGACAACAGCAACAGACGTTGATTTCCAGGAAGCGCTTCTACAGGTGCACCGCCAACAAAAGTGCCTCTGGTAAGAAACGTCTTTACATTTTATGTCTTGAAACCCATTTGGTTGTAAAGAGTGGCCTCTCTAGTTTCATTTGATACACCGCTTTAAAAAATCCATTCATTTCTTTCGCACTGATTAAGATGAAGTCCACATATGTGGAAAATGGGACCATTTTCCTTCATATATAATAATAAAAAAAAAATGTTAGTTATTTTAAATAATTATTATAATTAATTGTCAACTACAACACATTTGTGGGTCATTTTGCCTCATTTAAATAATAATTTTGCTACATTTTGTTATAACTGTACAATACGGTTCTACTCATCAACATTAGTAAAAGCTGAAAAATGTTGCTTTTAGAGGCTTTTTATGGAGGTAGGTTGAAAATAAGGTGCATTTTGAACTGTTCTGAGACCAGTGCAGACAGACAGCACACTGAAGGTTAAGTCATTCACTAAATAGGGAGCAAGGGTGCATCCTATAGCTTTCTATGCAGCTAAGTGCATTCACTGCTAAAATCCACATCATTTTCCTTCCTCATGATGTCATCTATTTTGTGAAGTGCACCAGACCATAGACTGTAAAAAAAAGATGGACGACGCCCCTTCGCTCTTTTCCATTGGTGAGAACTGAAGCCGCCAGTGTCCCGACATGGCGCTGACATCTTGGGACTTGAGTCTGCGCAGTTGCGATTTCGGGACCAGACCTGCGCAGTAGTGAGCAGGAAGTAAAGCTGCGAAATCAAGGCCCCGCCCTCACTCTCACTGAATCAATCGCAAGCACACGCCCCTGCACTTTTGACGGTGTGAAATAATTCATTATAGAAATTTAGATATTAAATGTAAAGCTCCAATCACCTCAGTCCTCCGAAGATCCTAAAAAAAGTCCTTTTCGCTCAGAGAACCTGTCAATCACAGCTGTCAATCATGATGTCACAGCAGCGTTTTTATAGCATCAAATAACTAAAAACAAACTTATTTTGAAAACAAACACTTGAAATGACATCAACGTGATAGAAACTACAGAAAATGACAGAAACTATCTTTGGAAAAAAGATATGTCAAGTGTAATTTAATTGTTTAGTTGGTCTCACCTCCTGTTGAATAACATGGGGAGGCGGGGTTTATGACCTATTCTAGGACCAGACACCGGGGGCGATCGAGAAGTTTTGGCTTCACTTTTGAGGGCTTGTGCGGCACACTTGCACCAGACCCTCCTGCAGCAAAGCACCCCCACAACATGATGCTGCCACCCCCATTCTTCACAGTTGGGATGGTATTATTCGGCTTCCAAGCCTCACCCTTTTCCCCGCAAACATTACAATGGTCATTATGGCCAAACAGTTCAATTTTTGTTTGATCAGACCAAAGGACATTTCTCCAAAAAGTAAGATCTTTGTCCCCATGTGCACTTGCAAACTGTATTCTGGCACAGTGACTTCTCACCTGCTGCCTGTGTACACTGACAGGATTATGCAATAAACTTTAATTATGATGTAATACATAATTAATGGTCTTACCAATCTCCTGTATCATATATCCTGTAGGTGTAAATAAAACATCTTCTATTGTTTGTCTACAATCAGTTGCTATAAATCATCTTGAACTCGTTTAGAGTTAAACAGAGTTAAACAGATGGCCTCCTTTAACACGGGTGAATGATTTGCTTTTATGACTCACTGTGTCAAGGGTTGATGGGAATACTGAGGCCGTAAAATGTGTTTTGGTGCTTCTTATGCACTTGTGTTAATAGATTTGAGGTGAGTTAAAACAAGTAAAAACTTTACTGAAAGTTAAACAGGTGTAAATTCTTCAGAAAAATTGCACTTCAGTTTGGGTACAGTGTGAAGATTTAACAAAATTAAATGTTTAAGAAGTTCTGTCTAACTAAAAACATACATTTTTGTATTTTGTAAATGTTTTGCTCATCTGCAAAACGTCTATGAGACGTTTCCTCTCGGATGTCAATAAGACATTCAGCAGATGTCTTTGAGACGGTGATGATTTAGCGTGTTTGTAAATCTGATCTTTTTATGATGTTAAGCAGATGTTCATTAAGATGTCTCAGAGATGAGCGTGTGCTATCATAGAAGTATTCAATTTTAATAGTAGTTTATGAAGTGCAAATTCCCCAAAATAATACTTGAGTACAGTACTTTAAACCCATGGACTTGTATAGCTAACCATTCAATGGACAGTATCTTTATCACCAAGGTAGTAAACGCAAATCAACATGCATAAAAAACGACTCAATAAGTTCCTTTGCATAAGGCATTTTTAATTAAAAAAGGGGGGAGAAATGGCAATACGTACATTGTACACAGTTAATTTAGAGATACAGTACACAAGATTACAATTCCCTTTTTGCATTATGGTGCATTTTACCATTTAAATCAACATTATCATCATGAATATGTTCAACTTTGCCTTCTCTGACCTTAAAATGCAATATATCAGTTGCATAACAAGCAGTTCAGACATGACAGCCATAGCACTGTGCAAACTTATTAAAAACTGACAAATTAATGACAAAAACATAGAAAAAGACAATCTGTGGTCAAGTCACCTTTAAGCCCTATTTTATCAACAGTACGTCAGTTTGGACAGGGTTACAAATAAAGTGAGGTGACAAATAAACCCACGTTTTCCCCCTCGGCTATGGAAGTACATTCAATTAATAGGAGTCTGGATGGAAAAGAAGATTTTTCCATCAAAGAAGATTTTAAGAAAGTTGCAGCACGGATATATAATGATGTCGACGACTCTTGACGTCTTCCCATCGGACTCAATATTGACTTCTAATGTAGCGTAGCGCTGCTTCTTTCTTAATCAAGGAATAAACCGGAGGGTGACGCAACTTTAGAAAAGGCTTTTTCGTAAGACGAGGCCCTTAAGGCAGAAGTTCAGCCTTAGGTAACGTCAAACACGAGAACACATTTCTGTGCAAATCATTTGTAAAAGCATTTTTAAGTAAATTGGGACTCAATCATGAAACACACGCAGAATAAATGTATGTATAAAAGTCTCAAAAATCCCAGTAGTTTTTTTGTTAGCTGTTGAATTGAATTTAACTGAAATGGTAAATGGTCTGCACTTACATAGCACCCTTTTAACCTTAGTGGTTTTCAAAGCACTTTACACTGTGACTCATTCACCCATTCACACACACACTCATACACCAATGGCGGCAGAGCTCCCATGCAAGGTGCTAGCCTGCCATTGGGAACAACTTGGGGTTCAGTGTCTTGCCCAAGGACACTTCGGCATCTGGAGTCATGTGGGTCGGGAATCGAACCACCAAACCTGTGATTAGTGGCCGACCCGCTCTACCACCTGAGCCACAGAGGTTTGTTCTGCTTTTATGAATTAGGCCAACCGCTGTGTTCAATTCAATATGACAATTTGCATGAAACATTTGACAAATTCATTGCGTTTGTGTTTCATGAATGAAGCCCATAGTTAGAAACTAATCTCAAATGAAACCCTCTTGCTGTGTGATACTTTTGGTCTGTAAGCTCTTTTCTATGGATCCTTCTAAAAGTGTGAATTGGTCCACATTTATAGTGCAAATCAATATCAGATCCAAACTCAAACACAGCAGCATAAAGATCGAATCGTGTGCTGGCGTCAACAGTAACAAAAACAAAAGCATTTATTAACAAGATGTGTAAATATTGCCTGGCTTGCTCCACGTTAGGGTAAAGTAGGCCTTTAGTGCATCGACAGATTCATGGAGTTTGATGTGAATATAAAATTAAGGCATTGTACGCCCTCTAGTGGTCATCTATGGAATTACATAAAGCACTATAGTGGTCATCTATGGAGAGCCCATTTCGCTCTTCTTAGAAAATAGAGGATAAGAGTCAGCAATCATGCAATAAAAAACCCCCCCACCTTAATTGGACATGTTGAGAATAAAGCATTAAAACATGAACGTTTTGATTGAAAAATGGAGGAATGATTTAGTGGTTTTTAATTGAAATCTATCTACAAATCTATTTTGATGATGATGTTCAGTAGGAAAAATTGATACCTGGCAAACAACTGTAATGTAGACTTTAAGTGACTAAATAAAGTGCAACAAAATGTATGTACATAAAATTCTTCAATTAAAATTATTCTATAAAATTAAGAATTTATACTTAGTAACATGCTCTGTAGATTTTATATCCTATAACATTGCAAAGACCAAAGGTGCAGTACTATTTGGAATTAATCTGTATTCTTGTTCCGGACGTCCCATATATATTTCCACCCTTTTTGCATATTATTTTCAGAAAGGGGCGAAGCGCACCTACCTTCTGCATTAAAACCACACTTGAAAACAAGTGGAGAAAAACAAACGAACAAAGACATTCATAAATAATACAACAATCACACATAAGTGCACACAAACAACATCTTGCCTGTCACACTTGCAAATTATGAAGAAATACCCTTTCATTGCAGGCCGAGTGGTGCACATACCCACCAATTAAAAAGTCAGGACACAATAATCCAAGATGCACCATTGAGGACGGTTTCAGTCGGTGTGATGAACTTCCTATTTAAAAGCATACTTTAAATAAACACCGTATACAGAAAACCAACTGGCCAAGATCGTACGTGAGTGGTCCTGCCTCCATGCGACACAGTGGTTGAGTCTGGGAGTGCATTCATGTGTGTGATCATGTGACAGATGTGTATGTGAAGATAGACACCTGAGCAATGTCCTGTGGAGTGACGATCCACAGAGGGTCAGCTAGCCCAGGCTGTACTTCCCATTCAATAGGTGGAGATGAATTCGAGGATCCTTTTCGCACTGGAGCATATCATTTCCTGTGATTCTCGGAACAGTGCTGAAACTGAGCGAAGCTGAGAAATACCTGCTCCAGAGAGATCTGACTCACGCAGTAGTCATCGACGCTGTACTTCTCTTTGGCTGTTTCTAAAACCCCAAACACCTAAACGAAGACGTGCATGTAAGAAATGTGACATTTTGGTTCGGAATAGAAGACTACCACTGTGCAGTATACACTTATACACGGCCTTGTGTTTTTTTCATCAAGAAATGAACAGTAATTTTGAAATCTATAAAATCATGACCACTCATGTGAGAAGAAGAGTTCAGTCATATCAGCAAGCTCTTTTATTCTACATGGGGCAGGGGTGCCTCATGGGGGCAGCCATGTTGGCATCACATGACCAGCTGAATCCTACTCGCTTAATCTCAGTAACTGTCCTTATATTGGACACTTTCATTCATGGATTAAATTAATCCTGGCTTAATGTGCATAACAATAATTGAAAACGACTGCGTTTGAACGATGCTGCATCCAGCCCACTAGATGTCAGTGTAAGCCATAATTCGACATGCTTCATAAAACTTTGTGCACCTTTAAATAGCAACAACAAACATTAGTAGGCTACTTTCTCATCGCATGACCTCACAACATTTCATTCTGCTAGTGCCATCCAGCTAGTATATTAGAAATAAATATGGTTATTTTAAATGTGTTTTGTGAACTGTTTGGCGAGCTGATGAAATTTATTGCAATGAAAGTCAAGAGCCTTGTTCTAGCAGTGTTTTCTTTTGTATACTGCATATTGGCATACTGTGCACAGTATACATAAACAAGTAGTATGATAGTATGCCATTAGGAACAGACCTATTGTGAATATGTGCAAAAGAGACTCACCTGTGCCCAGGTAAGGGTTTTGTCAGTCAGGTGGTAGTGCACCATTCCCTGATGTTCATCCTTCAGTAAACTTCCTGTGTGAGCCATAAAAGGTGAGGGGTTACAGAATAGGGCTGGGTATTGATACAGATTTCCAAATTCTGTTTTTCTGCTTCATTTGGATATATTTCAGTTAAAGTGTCCATGAAAGAAATTCTCTCTAAGCTAAATCTGTTAATTATAAAACTAGTTAAGAAGAAATTCAAAATACATCATTTACATACCTGGAAAAGTGGTTTCAATGAATTCTTTAAAGAGCTGAAGGTCCATTTCCTCTAAATCGCTCTCCATGTGGACTTTAGCCAGCAGCGTGTAGCCACTCCCAAATTTGCTCTTCAGGTGCTGTGGGCTGCCCAGACATTTGAACTGACCGTTCACCATGACGGCCAGCCGCGTACACAACGCCTCACACTCCTCCATACTACAGAGAGTGGGAAATAGATGCACAGTTCTTTCTGCATTAACACTCTTCTTTGTATTTCATGTGTTCATATCTGCAGGAGTCCTGTGGTGTGTGACTGACCTGTGTGAAGTTATAATGATGGCTTTGCCAGAATCTCTGGTGCGTGTAATTGCGTCCCACAGAAGCCGTCTGGCCACAGGGTCCATGCCAGTGGATGGCTCATCCAGGAAAATCACCGGTGGCCCGCCAATCAAAGCCATGCCTGCACTCAACTTCCTCTTATTGCCACCACTGTGCAGAGGAGCAGATAGAGAACTTAACCATCCATCATATCTAACTATCCTTCCTTCATATCATACCATCCATCAAATCTAACCTACAATTCATCATATCTAACCTACCATTTATCGTCTCTAACCTACCATTCATCCTCTCTAACCTAACCTACCATCCATCCTCTCTAACCTACCATTCATCCTCTCTAACCTACCATCCATCCTCTCTAACCTAACCTAACATTCATCGTCTCTAACCAACCATTCATCCTCTCTAACCTACCATCCATCCTCTCTAACCTACCATCCATCCTCTCTAACCTAACCTAACATTCATCGTCTCTAACCTACCATTCATCCTCTCTAACCTACCATTCATCCTCTCTAACCTAACCTACCATCCATCCTCTCTAACCTACCATTCATCCTCTCTAACCTACCATCCATCCTCTCTAACCTAACCTAACATTCATCGTCTCTAACCAACCATTCATCCTCTCTAACCTACCATCCATCCTCTCTAACCTACCATCCATCCTCTCTAACCTAACCTAACATTCATCGTCTCTAACCTACCATCCATCCTCTCTAACCTACCATCCATCCTCTCTAACCTAACCTAACATTTATCGTCTCTAACCTACCATTCATCCTCTCTAACCTACCATTCATCCTCTCTAACCTAACCTAACATTCATCGTCTCTAACCTACCATCCATCCTCTCTAACCTACCATCCATCCTCTCTAACCTACCATTTATCGTCTCTAACCTACCATTCATCCTCTCTAACCTAACCTACCATCCATCCTCTCTAACCTACCATTCATCCTCTCTAACCTACCATCCATCCTCTCTAACCTAACCTAACATTCATCGTCTCTAACCTACCATCCATCCTCTCTAACCTGCCATTCATCCTCTCTAACCTGCCATTCATCCTCTCTAACCTACCATTCATCCTCTCTAACCTACCATTCATCCTCTCTAACCTACCATTCATCCTCTCTAACCTGCCATTCATCCTCTCTAACCTGCCATTCATCCTCTCTAACCTACCATTCATCCTCTCTAACCTGCCATTCATCCTCTCTAACCTGCCATTCATCCTCTCTAACCTGCCATTCATCCTCTCTAACCTGCCATTCATCCTCTCTAACCTGCCATTCATCCTCTCTAACCTGCCATTCATCCTCTCTAACCTAACATTCATCATCTCTAACCTAACCTGCCATTCATCCTCTCTAACCTGCCATTCATCCTCTCTAACCTGCCATTCATACTCTCTAACCTGCCATTCATCCTCTCTAACCTGCCATTCATCCTCTCTAACCTACCATTCATCCTCTCTAACCTACCATCCATCCTCTCTAACCTAACATTCATCGTCTCTAACCTACCATTCATCCTCTCTAACCTACCATTCATCCTCTCTAACCTGCCATCCATCCTCTCTAACCTGCCATTCATCCTCTCTAACCTACCATTCATCCTCTCTAACCTACCATCCATCCTCTCTAACCTACCATCCATCCTCTCTAACCTACCATCCATCCTCTCTAACCTGCCATTCATCCTCTCTAACCTGCCATCCATCCTCTCTAACCTACCATTCATCCTCTCTAACCTACCATTCATCCTCTCTAACCTGCCATTCATCCTCTCTAACCTGCCATTCATACTCTCTAACCTGCCATTCATCCTCTCTAACCTGCCATTCATCCTCTCTAACCTACCATTCATCCTCTCTAACCTACCATCCATCCTCTCTAACCTAACATTCATCGTCTCTAACCTACCATTCATCCTCTCTAACCTACCATTCATCCTCTCTAACCTGCCATCCATCCTCTCTAACCTGCCATTCATCCTCTCTAACCTACCATTCATCCTCTCTAACCTACCATCCATCCTCTCTAACCTACCATCCATCCTCTCTAACCTACCATCCATCCTCTCTAACCTGCCATTCATCCTCTCTAACCTGCCATCCATCCTCTCTAACCTGCCATTCATCCTCTCTAACCTACCATTCATCCTCTCTAACCTGCCATTCATCCTCTCTAACCTACCATCCATCCTCTCTAACCTAACATTCATCGTCTCTAACCTACCATTCATCCTCTCTAACCTACCATTCATCCTCTCTAACCTACCATCCATCCTCTCTAACCTGCCATTCATCCTCTCTAACCTACCATTCATCCTCTCTAACCTACCATCCATCCTCTCTAACCTACCATCCATCCTCTCTAACCTACCATCCATCCTCTCTAACCTGCCATTCATCCTCTCTAACCTGCCATCCATCCTCTCTAACCTGCCATTCATCCTCTCTAACCTACCATTCATCCTCTCTAACCTACCATTCATCCTCTCTAACCTAACATTCATCGTCTCTAACCTAACCTAACATTCATCGTCTCTAACCTAACATTTATCGTCTCTAACCTACCATTCATCCTCTCTAACCTACCATCCATCCTCTCTAACCTACCATCCATCCTCTCTAACCTAACATTCATCGTCTCTAACCTAACATTCATCGTCTCTAACCTACCATTCATCCTCTCTAACCTACCATCCATCCTCTCTAACCTAACCTAACATTCATCGTCTCTAACCTACCATTCATCCTCTCTAACCTACCATCCATCCTCTCTAACCTACCATCCATCCTCTCTAACCTACCATTCATCCTCTCTAACCTACCATCCATCCTCTCTAACCTAACCTAACATTCATCGTCTCTAACCTAACATTTATCGTCTCTAACCTACCATCCATCCTCTCTAACCTACCATTCATCCTCTCTAACCTAACCTAACATTCATCGTCTCTAACCTACCATTCATCCTCTCTAACCTACCATCCATCCTCTCTAACCTACCATCCATCCTCTCTAACCTAACCTAACATTCATCGTCTCTAACCTAACATTTATCGTCTCTAACCTACCATTCATCCTCTCTAACCTACCATTCATCCTCTCTAACCTACCATCCATCCTCTCTAACCTACCATCCATCCTCTCTAACCTAACCTAACATTCATCGTCTCTAACCTAACATTTATCGTCTCTAACCTACCATTCATCCTCTCTAACCTACCATCCATCCTCTCTAACCTAACCTAACATTCATCGTCTCTAACCTACCATTCATCCTCTCTAACCTGCCATTCATCCTCTCTAACCTACCATTCATCCTCTCTAACCTACCATCCATCCTCTCTAACCTAACCTAACATTCATCGTCTCTAACCTACCATTCATCCTCTCTAACCTACCATCCATCCTCTCTAACCTACCATCCATCCTCTCTAACCTAACCTAACATTCATCGTCTCTAACCTAACATTTATCGTCTCTAACCTACCATTCATCCTCTCTAACCTACCATCCATCCTCTCTAACCTACCATCCATCCTCTCTAACCTAACCTAACATTCATCGTCTCTAACCTAACATTTATCGTCTCTAACCTACCATTCATCCTCTCTAACCTACCATCCATCCTCTCTAACCTAACCTAACATTCATCGTCTCTAACCTACCATTCATCCTCTCTAACCTGCCATTCATCCTCTCTAACCTACCATTCATCCTCTCTAACCTACCATCCATCCTCTCTAACCTACCATCCATCCTCTCTAACCTAACCTAACATTCATCGTCTCTAACCTACCATTCATCCTCTCTAACCTAACATTCATCGTCTCTAACCTAACCTGCCATTCATACTCTCTAACCTACCATTCATCCTCTCTAACCTGCCATTCATCCTCTCTAACCTACCATTCATCCTCTCTAACCTACCATTCATCCTCTCTAACCTGCCATTCATCCTCTCTAACCTAACATTCATCCTCTCTAACCTACCATTCATCCTCTCTAACCTACCATTCATCCTCTCTAACCTGCCATTCATCCTCTCTAACCTACCATTCATCCTCTCTAACCTGCCATTCATCCTCTCTAACCTGCCATTCATCCTCTCTAACCTACCATTCATCCTCTCTAACCTGCCATTCATCCTCTCTAACCTACCATTCATCCTCTCTAACCTGCCATTCATCATCTCTAACCTAACATTCATCATCTCTAACCTACCATTCATCCTCTCTAACCTACCATTCATCCTCTCTAACCTACCATTCATCCTCTCTAACCTGCCATTCATCCTCTCTAACCTACCATTCATCCTCTCTAACCTGCCATTCATCCTCTCTAACCTACCATCCATTGTATCGAACCATCCATCACATCATATCTTATTCTTCATCCATCCATCCATCCATCATCAATTCTTTCTAACCAACCTTCCTCTGTCCATCTCTCTGGGCTTATGTTCATACCTGTAGCTGCTGACAAGTTTGTCAGCGTAAGGCTCAAGCAACAGTGAGCGCAGGATGTTTTCTACACAGGCTGAGACATATTTTTCAGGGATTCCCCTCAGTCTGGCATACATGCTCAGTGTTTCCCGCCCTGTCATGTGATCCAAAACGGCATCAAACTGTGGACAGTAGCCGATTCTCTGCTGCACCTATGGAAGCCAATTAAGTCTTATTTATTGTTGTATTGAACCCTTCCATACCATTCCTTGCTAGGGTTTGCCAGATCACATCATTTTTGTAAGGCTATGTAAACTATGATTAAAAATCCAAGTATTCAAATGTCAATATCCTATGTTGTAGAATTATTTTTAATTTTTTTACAATTTCTTTTAATAAAATGCTAATATCAGAAAATAAAATACCTTTTTAATGTCTCGGAGAATGCTGTAGCCGTCAATGAAGGCATCCCCTGAAGTTACGCTTTCATCTCCAGTCAACATTTTGAATGTTGTGGTCTTCCCTGCCCCATTAAATCCAAGCAAACCAAAGCACTCACCCTTCCCGACCGCCAAGGTCAAGCGATCCACTGCTAACAGTGACGGTCCGCTTGAGTACACCTAGTGCAACACAACCACAAATCGCACGTAAAACAATGACTTTTGTCATTAATTTCTATGAAGAAAAAATTTCAATCGCAATCATTTATTGATAGATGGCATTGTGATGTCATTAGAAATTCCATAGAATAGAATGAATCCATTTTAATGTCAAATTTGGAAAACGTGTTATTAAACCTAAACTCATATTAAACCTTAAACATAATTAATCTTAATAGTTAATGTGTTAATACCTTGCTGAGCTCATGTAGGACGAGTGGGCTGCCCACCATAGACTCAATCACTGGCTGACACTCCAAAACTCTTTTCCTCTCCTCTGCAACATCTCTGTCCTCTGCCTGCAGAGCGTCTTCCTCCAGCGGCAGAGTCTGACAAACACACACACGTCCACCATTGTGATTATGGGCCTACAAACACCGCTGCCACTTTTAATACGGCAGAACTATTTCCCTCTCACCTTCCTGTATCTCCTGCAGAGGTTTAGGAGCATGTGGATGCATTGGAGCTCGATGAGGAAGAGCAGGGCGATGAAGACCACACCCTGCAGGAACATGGCCACCAGGAGGCGCCCCACTCCAGGCTCCTCAATAGAAAAGTAGTTCAGTTGATACGTGAGGTCTGAAGATAACAAGCAAAAACATGTTTGACAATGCAGTCAAATTAAAATACAAATTAATCTTTGCAGTACAATATAATGTACAAAATAATAAGTCTTACTATTGTAAAGGATATTATTAGATATTATTATTGCTCTAAAATCTTGTGCATGTGTTTTGTGTACATGCAGGTTGTTTTTGGGGTATTTTGCTTTGACACTCACTGTTAATCTTGCAGATTATCTCTGTAATGGGGTTGGGGGTGCAGAAGGCGATGACCTCATAGTTCTGGTAAAACTGGCTGAAGGACATGCCCAAACAGTAATTGGGGAAGAGCAGAAAGACTTTATCTAGCAGGTGGGAGAGATCTTGCAGTTTCAGCTCTGAGATGGGGAAGACGACACATTTAGCCATCATTTTGTATTCATGACCATTTTCCACCCTCTCTCTGACTTTTTTTGCAGCTTTCATGTTTAAGGAAGCTAAGTAGGATGGATGTCTCACCCGGTATGGCCAAGATGGTGACGGCGAGGAAGGTAGCGGTACCGCTGATGATGTTGAAGATGGTGAGGCACGTGTAAGCGGTGGCGGCCGTGTTGAACAGGAAGCTGAGCAGGTACATGAGAGGAATCACAGCCCAGCCATACAGCATCAACAACAACAACACGTCCACCAAGTGGTTTTCTACTACAAACGCACTCAAGGAAAACACCCGAAACATCACCTGAGGGAAAACGATGACAAAAAAACCAAACAGCTAAGCAGAACGCATCTCAATCTTAAATTCATAGACCTAACTTGAAGTATAGACCTTATTCACAGTAGCGCCATCTTTGATTTTTAATGGGAATGACAATGAGGCTGTGAGGGATAGACTTACCATCTCTTCAACGGCACGAATGATATAAAGCTGTAAAAAGCTTCTAGATCACATCAGATTTTCCACAACACATGTTGTCTGGAGTTCTTTGTCTACTGAATATTTATATTTCTAACAGTCCTTTTACAAATTCATATAAAATGAAATGTGATGTCAACTCCTATTTAGATCTATGAAGTTCTATGAAGGACAAATACGTTCAATTTGCATGTCAAAATCTCAGGATGCGTTCACACTGACCAGCATGAGCAGGCAGGGCAACAAGAAGTTGATAAGGTCCCACAGCAGAGCAGAGAACCAGAAGTTAGAGAGGTAGACCCCGCTGACCCGCTGCACGTGTTTGGATTTCACTGAGCGTTCGGAGACCAGGAGCAGAGCAAAGGTGCTCGCCAATGACGCCATGCCATACATGAGGTTTATAGCGATGGCAAAGCCAGTCTGACCCCTGCCGAGAGAAATCAAGAGAAAATGTACAACAAGAGGCTTAGAAGAATGAAAGGAAGAATGAATGTTTTAGCAAATAGATCTCTATAAAGATCTTCACTTTACAGTCATGGGATGAATACAATCTCATCTGACCTAACAGGATTTACCTCTTAATACTTATTCCATCATTACTGAAGGGCTCGTGACATTTAATTAAAAATATTCCATTGAAATTATGGTAAAGATCCCCCCCATTCATTTTTCCAACAGCGATTTCATAAAATCTTTCAATAGAGTTCTGAGCAATGAACCAAACCAACCAGCTCTGAGGTGAATCACAACATCATAAACTAAAAGTATTTGACAATTGGACGAAAAACTTACAAGACTTAAGTACTTAACGTCTTTCACGAGGGAATGTACTACAATCCCATGAAGCATTGTGAATGATGTCATCAAATTTATCTATTGATTTAAAGTTGTTGATCATACATTTACATTTACATTTATGCATTTGGCAGATGCTTTTATCCAAAGCGACTTACAGTGCACTTATTACAGGGACAATCCCCCCGGAGCAACCTGGAGTTAAGTGCCTTACTCAAGGACACAATGGTGGTGGCTATGGGGATCGAACAAGCGACCTTCTGCTTACCAGTTCAGTGCTTTAGCCCACTACACCACCACCACTCCAAGTTCATTGTAAAATATTCAGATATTTGCAAATATACAAGCAGTTTGAGCACATAGGGAATAAGAGCGGATGATTGCTGCAGAGCTCTTTTGGCGCACTTTGTTTGCCTCAATTCTTTGATTGGTGGATCGTTTCTCTTTTTATTGTGTCGCTTATTTAAACTTCAGTAGCAAAAACAGCATTAGTGTTGGGAAGTTCAATTCATTTTAAACAAATCAGTTCTTCTGAACCGTCTGTTGCAATTATGTTCAGTGCAAAACAGTATATGAAGGTAATAATTTATCATTATTTTATGCATTGCTGTATTGGTTCATATAAATAAAAATATTGTTTAAATATTCTTCCGTCTTTTCCTTTAGTGGTAAACAATCCTCAACTATTTTTAATGAGCTTTTACTATATTCTACTTATTGCTTTAAACATTTTTAATGTAGTTGGCAAAACTGTCTTTTCGGCAATTTCAAAATGTCTTCACTGCAACAATCACCTCTGTTAGCCATTTCAGAGTAAATACATAAATATTGAGATATAAATTAAACATCATCAAAGGGATGAAAAATATTTAAATTATTCTTAATTCCATAGGCTGAAGAATACTTGTACATAATGCTCAACCGTCCAATGGACGAAAAGGCACATGAAAAACAAAAAAAATACATCCTAGCCTTACTACTGAAAAGTTCAACCACAACCTTGATTGAAAAGTGTATGTACATTACATGCAAATATATTTAATGTGATCCTTACTCAGAAAGCTGGCTCTGAGCAGTCTCAGACATGTTGCGGGGCATCGGGTAATTTCCTGTCTGGATGGAGGCGTTGGGTCCTGCCAGTAACTTGTAAAGAGCGTTGTCGACCAGCATAAGGGCTGTAGCTGGGGTGTGATAGCCCTGGTTGTTGAAGTAGCCAATGATCTCCGTCTCTTTCATGGTTTTGCCTTTGATAGCGGCACCCACCACGCACTGTTCGTTGAAAGCTCCACCCTCCCTCTCGGCATTGTACAGTATATACTCCGACACATCTACAAAACAATATTTATATACAAATCTGTTGAGGCAGCTGAATGGTGACCCAAGCTAACATTCTGACAAGCATCTCCTTTTGGGCCAGACCTAAGATGCAATCTTTAAGGTGGGTAAGTGCTTGTCCCTAAATCAGACTGGGAGGGGGATTTCAGAACTTTCTTGCTGGGCATGAGGAAAATCTGGGGGGGCAATGTCTCCCCAGTCCCCCCTTTGACACAGCTATGTTCACGGACAGAGGTGGGCAGTATATTTACTTGAGTAATATTTTTTGGGGAAAAAAAAATACTTTGAGTAGATTTAAAAGTGGGTACTTTTTACTCTCACTCAAATAAATTTCTAATGAAAATGTTTTACTTTCATTTCGTTACAATGGGTGACGTTCCTGTCGTTACATTACTGGTTTAAATATTAATGAATGCATCATTTATTGAAATATTATTGAATGGGACTTTTTCGACAGTTCGCACAGCTGCGTGTGCTGTCACTCAAGCCGAGTCCATCATTGCTGCTGCATCATGCTTTTCAAACAAAGTGAAACACTTTCTTTGCTCCGCACAGGGGAAAAATGATGGTTTTGTCATGCAATGCCTTCATTTAACACCAAGACAAGTGGATATTTCAAGATTAAAATTGCAGCTTCATCTCAAAGCAGCATGTTGTTGAGGTAATTTGTGGCTCTAATGATTATGTAGGCTTTTCTGTGACATGGTGATGGTCATTTTCAGGGTGATTCTGTAAATATGGGTAAGTTTTTGAGTGTACATTTTTAAATCAGTGTGCTTTGTCCCACGTCCCGCATGTCACGAGCAGTATATGGTGCCCTCGTGGGGGTACTGGAAACTATCACAGCTACTTCGGGCTGATTAACTGTATAAATCCATGTAAACATCCAAGTTAAGTGTAAATGCTTTGAGATGTGTGAGCGCATGGTGATCGTATGGCAAAGAGAGTTGCGCGACCGGGGTTGGTGCCCTACACAGACTGCATACTCTGCGTTTAGGGAGCGGCGGTACTGCCATATAGAACTAATCATCTAAATTCTTTCGACACTGAACACTGTAAATACACTGATCAAGGGATCCAAGCAGGACTTTAAAATCTATGAAATAACGAAAGTAGGCATTAACAAAGCATGATCTTGCTTTGGTTTATATTTCAGCATTATATATAATGTCCCTGTGGGACAATGTTCACGTTTTCACCATAATAATTACTAGAAAGGTTTACAAACCTCTCTTCTTCAGAAGAATTCAGTCATACATAACTGGGATGAGATGAGGGTGAGTAAATGATGAGAGAATTAAAAATTTTGGGTAAACTACCCCTTTAAAGTGATAGCTCAGCCATAATTTAATATTCTGTCATAATTTCCCTAACCTCAAGTTTTTGCAATGTTAGGGACTGACAGTCTCAGTCACCATTCACTTCCAAAATATGGACAAAAAAATAAATAAAAACACATTCACTGAAAGTAAATGGTGACTCAGGCTAACATTCTGTGTTTCATGGAAGAAAGACATACCGGTTTAGAACAACATGATGGTGAATGATGACAGAATTAGAAATGATAATTCTGTAATACAATATAAATGTGTATTATGTAATGGAATATAGGGGAGTAAACGGCCATTATGTCATTTGCAAAAGTAACAAGTTACTCACTACTTGAGTACTCTTTTAATTGGATACTTTCTTACTCTTACTCAAGTAATTTTTTATGTTAGTACTTTTACTACTACTTGAGTAATATTAGTAAGTAACTTTTTGGCTACTCTTCTTACCTCTGTTCACAGAAGTCAAACAGGAGAGTAACCAATTAAATTATTTTTATTTTGGGTGAACTCTCTCTTTAAGTGTGATGTTACCTGATATATTAGTGGCAGCTATGGCATTCTGGGCTGGCAGTTGTGAGGTGTAGAGTTCAGCTAGAGCTTTTGCTAATGGCCCAGCGTTGTCCTCTAGGGCGACTGGTACACGTGTAGAGCCGTATTGTTTTAGTGTCAGGCGGAGTTGGGGAGTATTGTGGCCTCCAGGCATGGTGCGGGCCACCACAAGGGCCACCACAGTAAAAATTAGTGGTACAAGAAACTGAGCCACCATCACTTTCCAATTGCGCCAACTGTACAGCACCCTCTTGAGAAACATGGCATAGAACTGCTGCATGTAGAGTCTAGCCTGAGGGTAAACAGATGCAGAAAAACCCATTCAGAACAGCTGATCTCTAAGGTCTGGCAGCTTCCAAGAATATGGTACAAATTGTTATGCCATTATTTAAAAAAAGCAGATACATATTCGTTAATGCTCCTTTTATATTTTATATTATTATGTTTATTTATATATATATACACATCGATATAGATCTGTATATATATATATATATATATATATATATATATATATATATATATATATATATATCAGACTGTGTCTGTTCCCTGAACTACTAACCACAAAAACCTCACTAAATCATTTAGAAAAAATGTGATTACGGTCAAACTTGAAAATAATAATTTGAAAATACACATCATATAAAAATAGGGCTACTAAACATTAGATATCTTTCTACCAAAGCACTCATTGTCAATGAAATGATTACAGATCATAGATTGGATGCGCGCTCTGTTTGACTGAAACCTGGTTTAAACCGGATTAATATATTAGTTTAAATGAATCTACTCCCCCAGGTTATTGTTACAAACATGAGCCTCATCTGAAGTTTTTGGTGTTACTCAGAGGACAGGAAATAAGTTTAAGTCTTTTGAACTAATAATGCTTAATATAACACCATCAGAGAGACACTCTTTCATCTTTTGTGGAAAATTTTGACTGCAGTACTGATTTCAAACACTTGATGTCAATAGCACCTTTAAGAAGCCACAGCTTGATCTTGGAGAATTGGCCAATTACAGACTGATTTCAAATCTACCATTTATGTCAAAAATAACTGTGTCCTCCCAACTATGTTCATTTCTGAAGATAAATGGTATATATGAACAATTTCAGTCAGGATTTAGGCCCTATCACAGTACAGAGACACTTATCAGAGTTACAAATGACTTGCTCTTATCATCTGATTGCGGCTAAATTTCTCTTCTAGTGCTTTTAGATCTTAGTGCTGCATTTCGACAACATAGATCACGACATTCTCTTGAATAGGCTGGAGAATTATGTTGCATTTGTGGATTTGCATTAGCATGGTTTAGGTCTTATTTATCAGACCGCTACCACTTTGTATGTGTGTAGCGGCTGTAGACAACGCAAAAACAAAAGTTGCAGCCGCGAGGGACTAAACACTGAGAGACTGAAAACACTGCGACGCGCAAAAACTCATTTCCACTCAATTGTCTGACTTCCAGCATTTATTTCACTTCAACACTTAAAAGTACAACTGGCACTGCAGTTACCACGTCATAAAGATTGCTGTGAAGGTGCGCGAGTGCGTGAGTGCGGTCAACAGAAAGTGTTCGCTCCCAGGCTCACCCCCTCTCTCCGTCCAAACCAAAAAACAACCCAGGTGAACAACAGGTGAAGCAAACAAATAGACCACTGTCACTTCTGCCCAAACCCCGGTGGACACGCCCACCACCCACAAGTGCAGTGAAGTTAATGAATGAGACCATAAACCTAGAACACATGGGAGACTTACAGGTGGCTCCTACAATGTGAAAAAAAAAAAAAAAGGTATGGAGTGCCACAGGGATCAGTTTTAGGGCCTCTTCTTTTCTCCTTATGTACACTAAATACTAAATACAATTATTATTTACATTTATGCATTTGCATTTACATTTATGCATTTGGCAGATGCTTTTATCCAAAGCGACTTACAGTGCACTTATTACAGGGACAATCCCACCGGAACAACCTGGAGTTAAGGGCCTTGCTCAAGGGCCCAACAGTGGCATCTTGGTGGTGCTGGGGCTTGAACCCCTGACCTTCTGGTCAGTAACCCTGAGCCTCCCTGAGCCACCACTGCCACCATTTAATTATAATTTTTTTATAAACAGTTCATAATCTTATTTAATCAAAAATGACACAATGACTTTATAGATATTACAGTTGAATTTTTTTAAATTACTTTTGTCAAGCTTAACCACACTCCCTGATACTGAAGATATTGTACAAAAAAGGATGAAACTAATATTTCTTGGATATTTTATCTATCTATATGTTTATCAATAACAACAAAGCAATATTTGCTACCAAACTAGCTAACTACCCATCTCTGCAACCCTGTTACCCATTTTGACATATTTTTCTTAATTAATATATTTTTTGAATGTATACATTTTATTCATTTACTGTTCATTTAATGTTTATTGCTGTCAGGGTTTTAACATGTAAATATTTATTATCATTTTTTATCCCACATTTAAGTAGCAGGCAAACCTCTTTCACAATAAATGGAAAATAATACACAATATTAGCTCATATATTATTTAGTTTGCATAAGTCTAATCGGTTTGAACATTAATAGCACACCTCTACTCAACAAGCCATTCGATTTGAGCAATAATGATTTTTGCCATAATAATGAAAACCCACTTATCACGGTTTCCAAACAAACAGAAACCTACACAGGCAATAAAAAACATTTGAATCTTAAATCAATAATAATAATAATTTAACACATTTCAATGAACCTCAGATATAAAGACACTGACCCCTGTGTTGAGTTTGATGTTGGAGCCGTCCTCTGAAATCAGGGTTCCACTGTCAGTGAAATCTGTGACGTCAGTCAGACCGCTTACACTGCTGGAGTCGTCCATCGTCCAGTCATGTGACCTGCGCTCGTGCTGGTACTGTAGAGCTGGAAGCTGGATGGCCTGAATGTCCAGACTGGAGTCCACAAGCTTCCCAACCCTGAGAGTACAAACCCATTTCAATGCTTTATTTGGATACGCAATTGAATCAAATATCTTGAAAATGACCCAAATACGTTTAAAAGGCATTAATTACAGAACAAGAGAACAAAACCAACAATCTGCAAACCATGTATGCATAATTTATGTGCATTTCCATGGCAACCATACAACTGTGCATAGTTGGGAAAGCAAAATAAATTAGCTTATTAACTTTTAAAACAAAGAAGTAAACCATATCTTTTGTTGTTGACTGTTTTTGGATCAAACAGAGTATTTTGGGATTCCTTGAGCGACATTAGAGCGTAGATGACACTTACTTTTATAATTTGTTGTCTAATACAATTACATGCACATATTACTATTGTGACTTTAAGTGTCCAAATATTTTTGGGTGCACTGTAAATCTTCTCAATGCTTTAAGGATTGTTAAGTACCTGAGGAAAACTTCCTCCATGGTTGTGACAGACGCTCCATAGCTGGCGATGCCCAGCTCCTCTCGATTCATCTCCAGCTCAGCAAACAACAGCTCAAACCTGTTGAGAAACCAATATTTACATCAGATAACAACATCCTTTGTTTTTTAATTCACCCAAACATTCACAATGTACCATAAAAGTAGTCGAAAGAAATCAAGAGTTATGTTTTAAGTCTTCAAAAGCCATATGATAACTTTGTGCATGAAACGGACTCGAATTTAAAGCGATAATTATGAAATATAAGTTGTTATTCACTGCCACTGAAAATATTTCTTCACAATCAAATGCAATATATACAAGACATGGACTTTTATGGACTACATTTATGGTACTTTGTTGCCCTTTTTGGAGCTTCCATTAACAAAAAAAAAACAGCTTAAACAAGCCAAAGATGGTTTGCTGGTCATAGCTGGTTTAAGTTGGTCAAACATGGACCAGCTTGGCAAACATGGTGTAAAAACTGGTCGGTATGTTGGTCTTTCACCCTGACCAGCTCACAGGTGCCCAAACACCCTTTAAAACCATCAAAACATAACTGCCTGAACAACTTAGGAGGCTGGGAGACCAGCTAACCACCGAAGGCTGGTTTAAGCTGTTTTTTTAGTATGTTTGACAGCCACTGGTCACGATCTACATTCTTTATATAGAAAGAGCAGCCAGGACAAACTCTACAAAATTCCCTTTAAAATGTTACTTTCAGGAATGGTTTTTTTATTCTTCAATTTTGGATTAACTGGTCCTTCAACGGGAGGTGCAGTACGCAACAAAATATGATTGTTCTGAAACTTCTCACTTATTGAAGGTGGTTTGGAGGGAGACCGAGTAAGTCAAGAGAGAAAAGCGTGTTCATTCAAGGCAATGGGTACATTTAGTCTTTAGTCTGTCTGTTGAATCGCCAAGACAAAAATCTGATTTGCTTTACTTGGATATGTCACATTTTTTTCTTTTTCTTTTATTAGTGTTTTCATGTTACTGTCAGTTGAGTTTGTATAATCAAGGCTAATCATTAAAGGAAATAATGATGATAACACAGTACATTTGAGTCCATGTTTAATCAGGCTCCTTTACAGAATGTGAAATGACACTGACCAAGATTGCTCAATGGACTGGCCAATATTTATTTGTGAAACACTTGCTCACTAGCTTTCTTTCTCTAAAATGGTTAACATCATGTCTATGTGATAGAACAGGATTTCTGAGGTGGTTATCTGTGCAGGTGTCTTACCGGCTGGTGCTCTCTTTAGGCAGTATGTAGGAGAGTTCAGCGCCTGCGCTGCTCTCTAAAGTGGCATTGGGCACATGCATGTGGACTAGACGAGTGATCTCTGACGCGTTACAAAAAGAGTCTTTTACGATCACCATGTGGTAACCAGCACCTGAAAATGACAGAAGAAAACATTATAAACACCTATTATTAATAATACCCTTAAAGCATGTATTAAAAGCATATTAAGCTCTTGTATCACAGCTTAATATGTAGTCCACTAGAAGTAAACCATTCATAGAATGAACAAGCAAGATTTGCAATCATTCTCTTGAAACTTAATTGTTCTGAAGATATCTTGTGAAAGAACTTCTTTGTGTCTCACCGTATTTGTTTTTGAGGAAGAGTGGCGAGCCACAGCACTGCAGCTCTCCACTGGCCATGATGGCGATGCGGTCGCCTAGCAGGTCGGCCTCGTCCATGAAGTGTGTGGTGAGCAGGATGGTACGACCACGTTTCTCACCCTGCAGCAGGTCCCAGGTGGCTCGACGAGCTGAGGGATCCATACCTGAGGTGGGCTCATCCAACATCACGACCTACAGGGAAAGAGAAAAACAGATGGGCAGTCTTAGCATTTGAGTGGCTAACGATAACGGTACCTGGGGCGGCTGTGGCTCAGGCGGTAGAGCGGGTCGGCCACTAATTGCAGAGTTGGTGGTTCGATTCCCAGCCCACACGACTCTACATGCCGAAGTGTCCTTGGCAAGACACTAAACACCAAGTTGCTCCCAATGGCAGGCTAGCGCCTTGCATGGCGGCTCTGTAGCCATTGAATGTGTGTGTGAATGTGTGATATTCATGAGAAATGTCATGAGTAAAAAATGTCTGCTATCAACTTGAATGTAACTTAAATGAACACCTGCAAAAGAACGTAAATGTAACAACATAAATGTGAAATTCAAAGGCACTTTAATGATACACAAATTAGCGGTCTTGTTTAAACAATGTTTGTGCATACTGACCTTTGAATCTCCGATGAGGGCGATGCCGATGGAAAGCTTCCTCTTCATCCCGCCAGAGAGGGTCTTGGATCGTGCGTTCTGCTTGTCTTCCAGGTTAAGTATCCGAATGATGCGGTCCACCTCGTCTGGGATCTTTTCACGAGGGTAACCCTTCAGCTGAAGAGAAGACACATGAAAGAAAGACAGAATAAGCCGAGAGAAATGTTAGGCAGACTTCACTTGGCTTTAAAAAAAACTTGAGACTTTTTAAAACTTGGTCTTGAAAGACTTGTGAACATGTATAGCATATGTAAATGTAAACAGAATGTGATCTGCATTTACCTGTGTGAAGAAGAGCAAGTGCTCTCGAACAGTGAGATTATCAAAGAGAACATCGTGCTGTGGACACAGACCCAGACTGCGGCGGATGAGAGCCATGTCCTGACAAATGTCATAACCATTAATGTATGCACGACCACTGCTGGGTGGGAATAGGCCTGAGAGGAAGGAAAATATAAAAAGCAACCATTATTAGAGAGAGAGAGACTGAATTGTGTATAAATAACATTATTAATTATTAATTAATCTTGTGTCATGTCACACACACAGCCTGTTATCTGTCAACATTTGGGTACACAAATCCGGGAGAGGGGAAGGGGGGTGCTGGATGGCAGAGGCAGGCTAAATACATACAAATTGTGCCGTTGTGATTTAAAGTGCTGAGTAACGTAATTTTTCCCACCGTGTCCGATATTAAAATCAGTGCGACACACATTGCAAAAGATGTGGGCATTTTCGATATGGCTTCGGGATATGAAATTCAATTCTTCCATCCAGCTGTTGTTAAATGTACATGTATATTTAGTTTTTTTCACCGGAGCACCAGCTGAGTCTTCTCCTCCCCTCTACCAGTGATGCTCTGATTTAACATCCCGCGTCTACTACCTGCGCAGATATCAACAGCGCAAATGGGTTGTAGGTTGCCAGATTGAGGTCATAAATGATTTGTAATTTGTATGATGTGTGGATTGTGTGAGTAGGATGCGTTTCATTCAAGATCTGGCAACTGGACCACCTTGGAATAATATATTGATTTGATTATTCATATAACGTGGTTTGGGCCATACAAATTACGGGAGTTTTTTTGGGAGAAATAACAAAACGGGAGACTCCCGGGAAAAACGGGAGTGTTGACAGGTATGAAGTTGCAAGCCGTTCCCGAAGCAGTGCTCAGTTTTATAACTGATATTTGGACATCTAACGTAAGTTGAGCGTATTGGACACTTCAGTTTTTCAGACCTTTGGAATTGTTTTGTTAGACAAGTAATAAAGAGAAACATTTCTATTTATAAAAATAGTGGAAAATGACATCTGTTATATAAAGCAACTCATTTGCAGTTAATTGTTATTTCTACCTCTTTCCAGTCACAGAGCACTTTATTTTGAGAGTTGTTTAAGTGAGAGAAGATCCTGTAACTTAGTGCAGTTTGGGGGAAATTGAAATGTTTAATCATTTATTTTATTATGAAAATAAAATTTTGCATTGAAGAAAGGTAGATTTTGTTTGTATATGTGGTCAATAATAGATCTTGGAAAGAAAATCGTAAAAAATCGGTATCGGCAGGTCACACTTGCATAAAATTGGAAATCGAAATCGGCAAAGAAAATTGCAATCGGTGCATCTCAAAAAAAACATCTGCCAAGAACTCAAATGTACCGTTACAAAAACATCTGCCAAGAGCTCAAATGTAACGTTACAAAAACATCTGCCAAGAACTCAAATGTAACGTTACAAAAACATCTGCCAAGAACTCAAATGTAACGTTACAAAAACATCTGCCAAGAACTCAAACGTAACGTTACAAAAACATCTGCCAAGAACTCAAAGGTAACGTTACAAAAACATCTGCCAAGAGCTCAAACGTAACGTTACAAAAACATCTGCCAAGAACTCAAAGGTAACGTTACAAAAACATCTGCCAAGAACTCAAACGTAACGTTACAAAAACATCTGCCAAGAACTCAAAGGTAACGTTACAAAAACATCTGCCAAGAACTCAAAGCGTAACGTTACAAAAACATCTGCCAAGAACTCAAAGCGTAACGTTACAAAAACATCTGCCAAGAACTCAAACGTAACGCTACAAAAACATCTGCCAAGAACTCAAACGTAACGTTACAAAAACATCTGCCAAGAGCTCAAACGTAACGCTACAAAAACATCTGCCAAGAACTCAAAGCGTAACGTTACAAAAACATCTGCCAAGAGCTCAAACGTAGCGTTACAAAAACATCTGCCAAGAACTCAAATGTAACGTTACAAAAACATCTGCCAAGAACTCAAACGTAACGTTACAAAAACATCTGCCAAGAACTCAAACGTAACGTTACAAAAACATCTGCCAAGAACTCAAATGTAGCGTTACAAAAACATCTGCCAAGAACGTCAAACGTAGCGTTACAAAAACATCTGCCAAGAACTCAAATGTAACGTTACAAAAACATCTGCCAAGAACGTCAAAGCGTAAGCGTTACAAAAACATCTGCCAAGAACTCAAATGTAACGTTACAAAAACATCTGCCAAGAACGCAAACGTAACGTTACAAAAACATCTGCCAAGAACTCAAATGTAACGTTACAAAAACATCTGCCAAGAACTCAAACGTAACGTTACAAAAACATCTGCCAAGAACTCAAATGTAACGTTACAAAAACATCTGCCAAGAACTCAAACGTAACGTTACAAAAACATCTGCCAAGAACTCAAACGTAACGTTACAAAAACATCTGCCAAGAACTCAAACGTAACGTTACAAAAACATCTGCCAAGAACTCAAATGTAACGTTACAAAAACATCTGCCAAGAGCTCAAACGTAACGTTACAAAAACATCTGCCAAGAACTCAAACGTAACGTTACAAAAACATCTGCCAAGAACTCAAACGTAACGTTACAAAAACATCTGCCAAGAACTCAAAGCGTAACGCGTTACAAAAACATCTGCCAAGAACTCAAATGTAACGTTACAAAAACATCTGCCAAGAACTCAAATGTAACGTTACAAAAACATCTGCCAAGAACTCAAACGTAACGTTACAAAAACATCTGCCAAGAACTCAAACGTAACGTTACAAAAACATCTGCCAAGAACTCAAATGTAACGTTACAAAAACATCTGCCAAGAACTCAAACGTAACGTTACAAAAACATCTGCCAAGAACTCAAACGTAACGTTACAAAAACATCTGCCAAGAGCTCAAACGTAACGTTACAAAAACATCTGCCAAGAACTCAAATGTAACGTTACAAAAACATCTGCCAAGAACTCAAACGTAACGTTACAAAAACATCTGCCAAGAACTCAAACGTAACGTTACAAAAACATCTGCCAAGAACTCAAACGTAACGTTACAAAAACATCTGCCAAGAACTCAAACGTAACGTTACAAAAACATCTGCCAAGAACTCAAATGTAACGTTACAAAAACATCTGCCTAGAACTCAAATGTAACGTTACAAAAACATCTGCCAAGAACTCAAATGTAACGTTACAAAAACATCTGCCTAGAACTCAAATGCTCCAGTGTCTGTTACCTGTCAGCATAGATAGTGTGGTGGTCTTGCCTGCACCGTTGTGACCCAGTAAGACGGTGATCTGATTTTCAAACATGTTGAGTGTTAAATCCCTCACTGCCTCCTTGGTCTTATTCCCCACTCTGAACACCTGTGACAGAATGATTCACATGTTTATCTTCTCAACAGGTTCTAGAGTTAGTCGATGTCTTGGTCACACTGAACTTATGCTAACGGTCCACACACGAGTCAACCATCTATGAATCTAATTATAATAATATCAAAGTTCATTCACACACGCAGTTCTTAGAGTACCTTTGCCAGGTGTTTGATCTTCACCCCTGAAACCAGTCCAGCTGGCTCTTCTTCAATGAACTCGCCCTTTAGCGCATTCTCAGCATCCTCCTCCTCCTTCAGCAGGGCCACACGGGGACTGCTGCACCAGTATGAAGGCTGAGAGCAGATGGAGGGGGCAAAAGTATAACATTTACATTGTATATGTGTCAATGCAGTGACGGTCTTTTTATTAATTTATTTTTCCAGATATGTTTAAAAACATGACAAATTCAATCCACACAAAACAATCACTTGAATAACACCTGTACTATGATGACATTTTTTCAATTTTGAGTTCAAAGTAATATTTTGTTGATATATTTTCTGGGGGTATCACTTTTTTTCAAAGTGGTGCAACCATCCACAGACACACAAAAGCCACTCATTAAAAACTGAAATTCTTGAAAAATGAAATGTTGACAAGTAGTTTGGTATCATCTTAAATCTTATTATTTCTTAAAAAAAATAAGCAGTGAAACTATTTTGTTTTAAAATATGATTAATATTTGAAAAATGATTGTCCGCCAAATAAAAGTCAGATGGTTTAGCCAATATGTAGGCTGCCCTTTTGTTTTAGTGTAACAAAAATTCACCCAGTCATCTGGCTATAACAATTTGGCCCTTGTCGAAGTCTCTCAGGTCAGGTCAGGACCTTGACATGTGGCCTTGTTAGGAGATGATCAATGTAATTGGCGTCACCTGTGAGTGGTCATAATGCTTTGGCTCATCAGTGTATATTGTACATTACAGCACTTGTCCTTTGAGTTTAACATGACACATCAAAAATTGCTTTCATGCTATATCTGCAACGGGACTCGCACGTGTTAGCAATGCATTGGCCAAGCATTAGAGTCTGTTTTTGTGTACCTGTGTCAAATTGTATCAAACCCCCCTGACTCCTTAAAATCCTTAAAACTGCATTAAGCCAACCAATCCGATTGGAACTGCCAATTTTATCCAGTTCTCACAATGTGTGTGTACAACAAGCATCAGACTAGTTCTCTAATGCTACACACAATGTATATGTAGGTAACACGTACCAGAATGAAGAAGTACCATGGAAGAGGGACTCCATACTCTCCAGGAAACACAGCCTCCACGTACCAAGCGACAAGGCCGTACAGTAAGGCATCGAACAGAAGGAGACCGAGCACCTGAGCTAGGGAGAAGTCATCGTCCACGGTCACGGACTCAAACATATTATGCCACTGGATCCCGGTACCTAAGGACGATATGGGACATCATTTTCAACATCCTTTTTCACAACAGTGAGGCTTCAAAAAAAGGAGTTCTGGAGCATGACGGCATAAAAAATGCTTCGACCTTTGCCCTCGAACATGCCGATGAGCTGCGCTCCCATAGCCATGGCCACGTTTGATATGAGGCAGGCGGACACTTTCTGTGCGTGTGACAGCAGGTCGTAGCGAGGCGACAGGAAGAGGTATGGCAGGTAACTGATGAAGTAGATGAAGCCGCCTGCGGCTGCCGCCACATTCGCTAAAGGAGGGAAGGAAAGGATTAGTTATTTACATTTTCACCTGAATTGTACTTAGATGACTTAAACATCGACATCATATATATATATATATATATATATATATATATATATATATATATGAATATATTGCCCATGTGGGTGGCCATGAAACGGCCCTTTCCACTGATCGG